>NC_080381.1:97835794-97921924 GCF_014773155.1 Arachis stenosperma
GAAGGCATCTTCATGCGCTTATCTGAAGTTCCTACCAATGAATTACATAAGTATCTCTATCTTTATCTTTTATGTTATTTTCGTTCATCATCATATCCATTTGAGTCTGCCTGACTAAGATTTACAAGATGACCATAGCTTGCTTCATACTAACAGTCTCCGTGGGATCGACCCTTACTCACGTAAGGTATTACTTGGACGACCCAGTGCATTTGCTGGTTAGTTGTGCGAAGTTGTGTAATGCCATGGAATTGAACCACCAAGTTTTTGGAGTTCATGACCAGGGATTATGAGAGTTGTGAAAAGTATTGTTCACAATTTCGCGCACCAGGCGTTAAACGCCAACTTCTCTCCCTTTTCTGGCGTTTGAACGCCAGAACTGGGCAAGGAATGGGCGTTTAACGCCAACTTTCCTTCCCTTTCTGGCGTTTGAACGCCAATAACATTCCTCTCTGGGCTCTTACTGTCCTAAGAGGGATTTTGAACAGTGGTTTAGTTATCCTCTGTCAATTGTTCCCTGTTTGGCTTTTTGTTCTTTTGAGCAGTGGTATTCAGTGTCTTCCCACTCCTTAGTTGAACTGCTTGACACTCCTCTGTTATCTATTTAGATATTTGCTGTTTTGCCTGATTCAACTGTAGTTCTATGCTCTTGTTAGCAACTTTAGTTTCATAGAGCATCTCTTTAAATTCTGCTAACTGTTCTATCATCAGGAGTAATTGTTGATTAAGCTCAATTATCTGTTCTTGAGGATTAGAGTCAGTGACTACTGTCATGACTTCCTCTTCTGGAGAGAACTCATTGCTAGAATACAAATATTGGTTTCTGGCAACAGTGTCTATAAGCTCTTGAGCTTCTTCAATTGTCTTCCTCATGTGTATAGATCCACCAGCTGAGTGGTCTAAAGACATCTGAGCTTTTTCTGTAAGCCCATAGTAGAAAATGTCTAACTGTACCCACTCTGAAAACATTTCAGAGGGACATTTCCTTAGCATACCTCTATACCTCTCCCAGGCATTGTAAAGGGATTCATTATCCTCTTGTTTAAAGCCTTGGATGTCCAGCCTTAGCTGTGTCATCCTCTTTGGAGGGTAAAAATGATTCAGGAATTTGTCTGATAACTGTTCCATGTCTTTATGCTTGCTGTAGGTTGGTTATTCAAACCACCTTTTAGCTTGATCTTTTACAGCAAATGGAAACAGTAATAGTCTGTAGACATCCTGATCCACCTCTTTATCATGCACTGTGTCAGCAATTTGTAAAAACTGTGCCAGAAACTCAGTAGGTTCTTCCTGTGGAAGACCGGAATACTGGCAATTTTGCTGCACTATAATGAGTTGAGGATTTAGCTCAAAGCTGCTTGCTTTGATGGGAAGTGTACAGATGCTACTCCCATATGCAGCTGTAATGGGTTAGCATATGACCCCAGAGTCCTTTTGGACTGATCAATCCCACTTATGTCCATAATGGACAAAAGGGAAATGATAATGATTGCAAACAGATAATTTTTTTTTGAGTTAAACGAAAAAAAAAAAATAAAATAAAACAAAAGAAAATTAAAATAAAAATTCGAAAATCAAAAAAAATAAGATCAAAGCAAATTGAGAACTGAATCAATTAAGTAATTAAAAAGATTTTGAAAATAACAATTAAAAAGATATGATTGAAAAATTTTTATGAAAAGATTTGATTTTTGAAAAGAGGAAAGAGAAAAACACAAAAAGACACCAAACTTAAAATTTTTAGAAAATCAAACACTAATTTTTCGAAAATTTAAGAGAAAAACACAAAGAGGACACCAAACTTAGAATTTTTACGGATCAAAAGGGACTAAAGACATGCAAAATCGAAAAATTAAAAGAAAAGTAAAAGCATGCAATTGACACCAAACTTAGAATATGAAACTAGACTCAACTAAAAGACTCTAACCAATTAAAAACAAAACAGTCCTAAGCTAAGCAACAAGATAAGCCGTCAGTTGTCCAAACTCGAACAATCCCGGCAATGGCGCCAAAAAACTTGGTGCACGAAATTGCAATCACACTTTTGCAATCCCGCACAACTAACCAGCAAGTGCACTGGGTCGTCCAAGTAATACCTTGCGTGAGCAAGGGTCGATCCCACGGATTGTCGGCTTGAAGCAAGCTATGGTTATCTTGTAAATCTTAGTCAGGATATCAGAAATTATCAGGATTGATTGTAAAAAGCAAACGAACATGAAATGGTTACTTGTATTGCAGCAATGGAGAATAGGTTGGGGTTTTGGAGATGCTCCATCTTCTGAATCTCTGCTTTCCTACTGTCTTCTTCATCAAACACGCAAGGCTCCTTCCATGGCAAGCTGTATGTAGGGTTTCACCGTTGTCAGTGGCTACCTCCCATCCTCTCAGTGAAAATGTTCCTATGCTCTGTCACAGCATATGGCTAATCAGCTGTCGGTTCTCGGTCAGGCCGGAATAGAATCCAGTGATTCTTTTGTGTCTGTCACTAACGCCCCGCCTGCTAGGAGTTTGAAGCACGTCACAGTCATTCAATCATTGAATCCTACTCAGAATACCACAGACAAGGTTTAGACCTTCCGGATTCTCTTGAATGCCGCCATCAGTTCTAGCTTATACCACGAAGATTCTGGTTAAGGAATCCAAGAGATATCTACTCAATCTAAGGTAGAACGGAGGTGGTTGTCAGGCACACGTTCATAGTTGAGAATATGATGAGTGTCACGGATCATCACATTCATCCGGGTTAAGAACAAGTGATACCTTAGAATGGAAGCAAGCATGATTGAATAAGAAACAGTAGTAATTGCATTAATCCATCAAGACACAGCAGAGCTCCTCACCCCCAACCATGGGGTTTAGAGACTCATACTGTGGAAGGTACACAAAGAAACGTGTAAAGTATCATGAGGTACAGATACAATGTCAAAAGATCCTATTAATAGTAAACTAGTAACCTAAGGTTTACAGAAATGAGTAAATGACAGAAAAATCCACTTCCGGGCCCACTTGGTGTGTGCTTGGGCTGAGCATTGAAGCTTTCAAGTGTAGAGACCTTTTCTGGAGTTAAACGCCAGCTTTCATGCCAGTTTGGGCGTTTAACTCCAAGTTTCATGCCAGTTCCAGCGTTAAACGCTGGAATTTCTGAGGCTGATTTGCCACGCCGGTTTGGGCCATCAAATCTTGGGCAAAGTATGGACTATCATATATTGCTGGAAAGCCCAGGATGTCTACTTTCCTATGCCGTTGAGAGTGCGCCAATTGGGCTTCTGTAGCTCCAGAAAATCCACTTCGAGTGCAGGGAGGTCAGAATCCAGCAGCATCTGCAGTCCTTTTCAGTCTCTGCATCAGATTTTTGCTCAGGACCCTCAATTTCAGCCAGAAAATACCTGAAATCACAGAAAAACACAAACTCATAGTAAAGTCCAGAAAAGTGAATTTTAACTAAAAACTAATAAAAATATACTAAAAACTAACTAGATCATACTAAAAACATACTAAAAACTATGCCAAAAAGGGTACAAATTATCCGCTCATCACAACACCAAACTTAAATTGTTGCTTGTCCCCAAGCAACTGAAAATCAAAATAGGATAAAAAGAAGAGAATATACTATAGACTCCAAAATATCAAAGAAACATAGTTCCAATTAGATGAGCGGGACTAGTAGCTTTTTGCCTCCGAACAGTTTTGGCATCTCACTCTATCCTTTGAAGTTCAGAATGATTGGCATCTATAAGAACTCAGAACTCAGATAGTGTTATGATTCTCCTAGTTAAGTATAATGATTCTTGAACATAGCTAGTGTATGAGTCTTGGCTGTGGCCCAAAGCACTCTGTCTTCCAGTATTACCACCGGATACATACATGCCACAGACACATAATTGGGTGAACCTTTTTAGATTGTGACTCAGCTTTGCTAGAGTCCCCAATTAGAGGTGTCCAGGGTTCTTAAGCACACTCTTTTTGCCTTGGTTCACAACTTTATTATTTATTTATTTTTCTTTTCTTCTCTTTTTTTTTTCACTGCTTTTTCTTGCTTCAAGAATCACTTTGATGATTTTTCAGATTCTCAATAACAGTTCTCCTTTTCCATCATTCTTTCAAGAGCCAACAATTTTAACATTCTTAAACAACAAATTCAAAGACACATGCACTATTCAAGCATTCATTCGGAAAACAAAAATTATTGTCACCACATCAAACTAATTCAACTAGTTTCAAGGATAAATTTCGAAATCCTGTACTTCTTGTTCTTTTGTGATTAAAGCATTTTTCATTTAAGAGAGGTGATGGATTCATAGGACATTCATAACTTTAAGGCATGAATTTTATTAATTATGAATTAAGAACAAGACTCAAATATAGATATAAGATGGGACTAAAAAAAATAAAAATAGGAATAGAAAACAAAAGAAAAACGCAAAAGTAGGCTCCTAATGATAGAGGTTTCCACAGAGTTAGGACTCAACAACCTTGATTTTGAGAAGTGGATGCTCCCTCAGCTTGAGAGGAGAGCTTTTGGCATTTCATCTCTTGGAGTTCACGCCCCTGCTTCTCTTGTTCCTTCAGCAATTTGCAGAGCATGCAGTTCTGATTCTGCTGTTCTTCCTTCAGTTGCTCCATAGTTTCTTGCAACTTGGTGATAGATGCTTCTAGGCTGGCCCAGTAGCCAATTTCAGGGAATTCAGGGAGGAACTCCTGCGCCCTCCTTTTGATAGAGTTGTCTTGCATTTGTCCTTCCATTGACTTCTTGGTGATTGGATGTTCAATGGGTATGAATTCATCTACTCCCATCTTCACCCCAGCCTCTTTACAGAGCAAGGAGATCAAGCTTGGGTAAGCCAATTTGGCTTCAGTGGAATTCTTATTTGCAATTGTGTAGATCTCACAAGCAATCACATGATGAACCTCCACTTCTCTTCCAAGCATGATGCAATGAATCATCACTGCTCTCTTGATGGTGACCTCAGAACGGTTGCTAGTGGGTAGTATGGAGCGCCCAATAAAGTCTAGCAACCTCTTGCAATTGGTTTGAGGTCTCCCCTCTTGAGTTGGTTTGGGACACCCTTAGAATTGGTTATCCATTAGTTCCAGGGAGGCATATGTCCTCTAGAACTTGATCCAACCCTTTATCTGCTCTCACCATCCTCCTATTAAAGGATTCAGGATCATCTTGCAGTTGAGGTAATTTGAAGATTTCTCTTATTTTGTCCAGATGAAAGTACATAACTTTCCCTCTGACCATGGTTCTGTAGGTATGGTAAGCAGTTCCAGTCATTCTCTGCTTATCTGTTAGCCACAGATTTGAGTAAAATTCCTGAACCATGTTCCTTCCAACCTTTATCTCAGGATTGGTTAGAACTTCCCATCCTCTGTTTCGAATTTGCTCTTGGATCCCCGGATATTCATCTTCTTTCAGATCAAACTTCACTTCCAGGATCACTGACCTCAGACCCATTATCTTGTGATAATGGTCTTCATGTTCTTTGGTTAAGAACTTCTCTTGGTTCCAAAGATTCTTTGGATTATTCTTTTCTTCCTCTTAAATTGGTTTGTTTTCCTTTAGGAGCCATGATCTTGATGAATCTTGGCTTAGTGATCACGGAAAAGCACACCAAACTTAGAGGTTTGCTTGTCCTCAAGCAAAAGAAAGGAGAGAAGAAAGAGAGAGGAAGGGAAAATTCGAATGGTCTGGTGGAATGAGGGGGACAAACGTGTATTTATAAGGTGCGGGGGGGGGGAGATTTCGAAAAGAAAAGAAAAATTTGAAAGGAGATTTGAGGAGATATGGAAAGAATTTGAGAGAAAGGTGGTTTTTTTGAACAATATTTGGAATTGATTTGAAATAGATTTGAAGAATGGTTTTGATTTTTGAAGATTTGAAAGTGAATGATGAATGGTTGAAGTGTGATTTTGTAGAAAAGTATGGGTAAGAAAAGGAAAGTTTGAAAAAATTTGGTTTGAAAACAAAATTGTGGTCCCCCCCCACCTTTCTGGCGTTAAACGCCCAGAATGGCACCCATTCTGGCGTTTAACGCCCATTTGATGCCCCTTTTGGGCGTTTAACGCCCAGCCAGGTGCCCTGGCTGGCGTTAAACGCCAGAATTCCTTTATCATTGGGCGTTTTTCCAAAACGCCCAGGATGCTGCACACCTGGTGTTAAACGCCCAGAATGGTGCCCATTCTGGCGTTTAACGCCCAAAAATGCCCCTTACTGGCGTTTTTTCGCCAGTAAGCTCATTTTCTCTGCTTTTTGAGCTGAATCCTTCTGTAACTCTGTGAATTCCTTCATTTTTGATACTTGCCTCTGTAAGAACAAATCATATAACCTCCTAATGATTGGGTTGCCTCCCAGCAAGCGCTTCATTACTGTCTTTAGCTGGACTTTCACTGAGAATCATTCAAGTCTCAGTTTTGAGCATTCCTGCTCAAGATTGCCTTCAAGATAATGCTTGATTCTCTGTCCATTAACAATGAACTTTTTGTCAGAATCAATATCCTGAAGCTCAACATATCCATATGGTGAAACTTCTGTAATCACATACGGACCCCTCCACCGGGATTTGAGTTTTCCTGGAAATAATTTGAGCCTAGAGTTGAAGAGCAGAACTTTTTGTCCTGGCTCAAAGACTCTGGTTGACAACTTTTTGTCATGCCATTTCTTTGCCTTTTCCTTATAAATTTTTGCATTTTCAAAGGCATTGAGTCTAAACTCCTCTAGCTCATTTAGCTGGAGTAATCTCTTTTCACCAGCTAATTGTGCATCCATGTTTAGGAACCTGGTTGCCCAATAGGCTTTATGTTCCAGTTCCACGGGCATATGACAGGCCTTCCCATACACCAATTGGTATGGAGAGGTTCCTATAGGAGTCTTGAATGCTGTTCTGTATGCCCACAGAGCATCATCCAAGCTCTTTGCCCAATCTTTTCTCCGGGCTATCACAGTCCGTTCTAGGATTCTTTTTAGCTCTCTGTTAGAGACTTCAGCTTGCCCATTTGTCTGTGGATGATACGGAGTTGCCACTTTATGGCTGATTCCATATCTAACCATAGCAGAGTATAGCTGTTTATTGCAGAAATGAGTGCCCCCATCACTGATTAGTACTCTGGGAACACCAAACCTGCTGAAGATGTGTTTCTGGAGGAATTTTAGCACAGTTTTGGTATCATTAGTGGGTGTAGCAATTGCTTCTACCCACTTAGATACGTAGTCCACTGCCACCAGAATGTAAGTGTTTGAGTATGATGGTGGGAATGGACCCATGAAGTCAATTCCCCATACATCAAACAATTCTATCTCTAATATCCCTTGTTGAGGCATGTCATATCCGTGAGGCAAGTTACCAGCTCTTTGGCAATTGTCACAGTTTCGCACAAACTCTCGGGAATCTTTATAGAGAGTAGGCCAGTAGAAGCCACATTGGAGGACTTTATTGGCTGTTCGCTCACTTCCAAAATGTCCTCCGTACTGTGATCCATGGCAATGCCAAAGGATCCTTTGTGCTTCTTCTCTGGGTACACATCTGCGGATTGCTCCATCTGCACATCTCTTAAAGAAATATGGTTCATCCCAGAGGTAGTACTTGGCATCTGAAATTAATTTCTTTCTTTGCATTTTGCTGTACTCCTGGGGTATGAACCTCACAGCTTTAAAATTTGCAATATCTGCAAACCAAGGAGCTTCCTGAATGGCAAAGAGTTGCTCATCTGGGAAAGTCTCAGAGATCTCAGTAGAAGGGAGGGACGCCCCAGCTACTGGTTCTATTCGGGACAGATGATCAGCTACTTGGTTCTCTGTCCCTTTTCTGTCTCTTATTTCTATATCAAACTCTTGCAGAAGCAACACCCATCTTATTAGCCTGGGTTTTGAATCCTGCTTTGTGAGTAAGTATTTAAGAGCAGCATGGTCAGTGTACACAATCACTTTGGATCCTACTAGATAAGATCTAAACTTGTCAATGGCATAGACCACTGCAAGTAGTTCTTTTTCTGTGGTTGTGTAATTCTTCTGTGCATTATTTAGAACACGGCTAGCATAATAAATGACATGCAGAAGTTTGTTATGCCTCTGTTCCAACACTGCACCAATGGCATGATCACTGGCATCACACATTAATTCAAATGGCAATGTCTAATCTGGTGCAGAGATGACTGGTGCTGTGACCAGCTTAGCTTTCAGGGTCTCAAACGCCTGCAGACACTGTGTGTCAAACACAAATGGTGTGTCAGCAGCTAGCAGGTTACTTAAAGGTTTTGCAATTTTCGAAAAATCCTTTATAAACCTTCTGTAGAATCCTGCATGCCCCAGAAAGCTTCTGATTGCCTTAACATTGGCAGGTGGTGGTAATTTTTCAATTACCTCTACCTTTGCCTTATCCACCTCTATTCCCCCGCTTGAAATTTTATGCCCAAGGACAATTCCTTCAGTCACCATAAAGTGACATTTCTCCCAGTTTAAAACCAGGTTAGTCTCTTGGCACCTTTTCAGGACAAGTGCTAGGTGATTAAGACAGGAGTTGAATGAGTCTCCATATACTGAAAAGTCGTCCATGAAGACTTCCAGAAATTTCTCTACCATATCTGAGAAGATAGAGAGCATGCACCTCTGAAAGGTTGCAGGCACATTGCACAGACCAAAAGGCATCCTCCTATAGGCAAACACGCCAGAAGGGCAAGTAAATGCTGTTTTCTCTTGGTCCTGAGGATCTACTGCAATTTGGTTGTAACCTGAATAGCCATCCAAAAAGTAGTAATAATCATGACCAGCTAGTCTTTCTAGCATTTGGTCTATGAATGGTAAAGGAAAATGATCCTTTCTGGTGGCTGTATTGAGTCTTCTGTAGTCAATACACATACGCCACCCTGTGACTGTTCTTGTAGGAACCAGTTCATTTTTTTCATTATGAACCACTGTCATGCCTCCCTTTTTGGGGACAACTTGGACAGGGCTCACCCAGGGGCTATCAGAAATAGGATAAATAATCCCAGCCTCTAGTAATTTAGTGACCTCTTTCTGCACCACTTCCTTCATGGCTGGATTTAGCCTCCTCTGTGGTTGGACCACTGGTTTGGCATTATCCTCCAACAGGATCTTGTGCATGCATCTAGCTGGGCTAATGCCCTTAAGATCACTTATGGACCACCCAAGAGCTGTCTTGTGTGTCCTCAGCACTTGAATCAGTGCTTCCTCTTCCTGTGGATTTAAAGTAGAGCTTATAATCACTGGAAAAGTTTCACCCCCTTCCAGAAATGCATATTTCAGGGAAGGTGGTAGTGGTTTGAGTTTAGGTTTGGGAGGTTTATCATCCTCCTGAGGAATTTTCGAAAATTTCTTTGCTTCCTCTAGTTCTTCTTGATCAGGTTGAGCATCCTTGAAGATGTCTTCAAGCTCTGATTCTAGGCTTTCAGCCATATTGATCTCTTCTACCAGAGAGTCAATGATGTCAGCGCCCATGCAGTCATTTGGTGTGTCTGGATGCTGCATAGCTTTTACAGCATTTAACCTGAACTCATCCTCATTGACTCTCAAGGTTACTTCCCCTTTTTGTACATCAATGAGAGTTCGTCCAGTTGCTAGGAATGGTCTTCCTAGAATGAGAGTTGCACTCTTGTGCTCCTCCATTTCCAGCACCACAAAGTCAGTTGGAAAGGCAAATGGCCCAACCTTGACAATCATATCCTCTATTATGCCTGATGGATGTTTAATGGAGCCATCAGCAAGTTGGAGGCATATCCTGGTTGGTTTGATTTCTCCAGTCAACCCAAGCTTTCTGATAGTGGATGCAGGTATTAGATTGATGCTTGCTCCAAGATCACATAGGGCTGTCTTGGTGCAAGTGCCTTCTAATGTGCATGGTATCAGAAAGCTTCCAGGATCTTGAAGCTTTTCTGGTAAGCTTTTCAGAATGACTGCACTGCATTCTTCAGTGAGAAACACTTTTTCAGTTTCTCTCCAATCCTTCTTATGACTTAAGATTTCCTTCATGAACTTAGCATAAGAAGGTATTTGCTCAAGTGCCTCTGCAAACGGAATCTTTATTTCAAGAGTCCTTAAATAGTCTGCAAAGCGGGCAAATTGCTTATCCTGTTCCGCTTTGCGGAGTTTCTGAGGATAAGGCATCTTGGCTTGATATTCTTCAACCTTAGATGCTGCAGGTTTATTCCTTACATAAGTGGTTGAAGAAGCCTTTTTAGAGGGATTACTGTCAGCACTCTCAGGTGTCTGATCTTCCCTTGGCGTTTGAACGCCAGGAATGAGTGAAGTTTGGGCGTTAAACGCCAACTTCTCTCCCTTTTCTGGCGTTTGAACGCCAGAACTGGGCAAGGAATGGGCGTTTAACGCCAACTTTCCTTCCCTTTCTGGCGTTTGAACGCCAATAACATTCCTCTCTGGGCTCTTACTGTCCTCAGAGGGATTTTGAACAGTGGTTTGGTTATCCTCTGTCAATTGTTCCCTGTTTGGCTTTTTGTTCTTTTGAGCAGTGGTATTCAGTGTCTTCCCACTCCTTAGTTGAACTGCTTGACACTCCTCTGTTATCTGTTTAGATATTTGCTGTTTTGCCTGATTCAACTGTAGTTCTATGCTCTTGTTAGCAACTTTAGTTTCATAGAGCATCTCTTTAAATTTTGCTAACTGTTCTGTCATCAGGAGTAATTGTTGATTAAGCTCAATTATCTGTTCTTGAGGATTAGAGTCAGTGACTACTGTCATGACTTCCTCTTCTGGAGAGAACTCATTGCTAGAATACAAATATTGGTTTCTGGCAACAGTGTCTATAAGCTCTTGAGCTTCTTCAATTGTCTTCCTCATGTGTATAGATCCACCAGCTGAGTGGTCTAAAGACATCTGAGCTTTTTCTGTAAGCCCATAGTAGAAAATGTCTAACTGTACCCACTCTGAAAACATTTCAGAGGGACATTTCCTTAGCATACCTCTATACCTCTCCCAGGCATTGTAAAGGGATTTATTATCCTCTTGTTTAAAGCCTTGGATGTCCAGCCTTAGCTGTGTCATCCTCTTTGGAGGGTAAAAATGATTCAGGAATTTGTCTGATAACTGTTTCCATGTCTTTATGCTTGCTGTAGGTTGGTTATTCAACCACCTTTTAGCTTGATCTTTTACAGCAAATGGAAACAGTAATAGTCTGTAGACATCCTGATCCACCTCTTTATCATGCACTGTGTCAGCAATTTGTAAAAACTGTGCCAGAAACTCAGTAGGTTCTTCCTGTGGAAGACCGGAATACTGGCAATTTTGCTGCACTATGATAATGAGTTGAGGATTTAGCTCAAAGCTGCTTGCTTTGATGGGAGGTGTACAGATGCTACTCCCATATGCAGCTGTAATGGGGTTAGCATATGACCCCAGAGTCCTTTTGGACTGATCAATCCCACTTATGTCCATAATGGACAAAAGGGAAATGATAATGATTGCAAATAGATAAATTTTTTTTTTGAGTTAAACGGAAAAAAAAAAATAAAACAAAAGAAAATTAAAATAAAAATTCGAAAATCAAAAAGAAAATAAGATCAAAGCAAATTGAGAACTGAATCAATTAAGTAATTAAAAAGATTTTGAAAATAACAATTAAAAAGATATGATTGAAAAATTTTTATGAAAAAGATTTGATTTTTGAAAAGAGGAAAGAGAAAAACACAAAAAGACACCAAACTTAAAATTTTTAGAAAATCAAACACTAATTTTTCGAAAATTTTAAGAGAAAAACACAAAGAGGACACCAAACTTAGAATTTTTACGGATCAAAAAGGGACTAAAGACATGCAAAATCGAAAATTAAAAGAAAAGTAAAAGCATGCAATTGACACCAAACTTAGAATATGAAACTAGACTCAACTAAAAGACTCTAAACCAATTAAAAACAAAACATTCCTAAGCTAAGCAACAAGATAAGCCGTCAGTTGTCCAAACTCGAACAATCCCCGGCAACGGCGCCAAAAACTTGGTGCACGAAATTGCAATCACACTTTTGCAATCCCGCACAACTAACCAGCAAGTGCACTGGGTCGTCCAAGTAATACCTTGCGTGAGCAAGGGTCGATCCCACGGAGATTGTCGGCTTGAAGCAAGCTATGGTTATCTTGTAAATCTTAGTCAGGATATCAGAAATTATCAGGATTGATTGTAAAAAGCAAACGAACATGAAATGGTTACTTGTATTGCAGCAATGGAGAATAGGTTGGGGTTTTGGAGATGCTCCATCTTCTGAATCTCTGCTTTCCTACTGTCTTCTTCATCAAACACGCAAGGCTCCTTCCATGGCAAGCTGTATGTAGGGTTTCACCGTTGTCAGTGGCTACCTCCCATCCTCTCAGTGAAAATGTTCCTATGCTCTGTCACAGCATATGGCTAATCAGCTGTCGGTTCTCGGTCAGGCCGGAATAGAATCCAGTGATTCTTTTGCGTCTGTCACTAACGCCCTGCCTGCTAGGAGTTTGAAGCACGTCGCAGTCATTCAATCATTCAATCCTACTCAGAATACCACAGACAAGGTTTAGACCTTCCGGATTCTCTTGAATGCCGCCATCAGTTCTAGCTTATACCACGAAGATTCTGGTTAAGGAATCCAAGAGATATCTACTCAATCTAAGGTAGAACGGAGGTGGTTGTCAGGAACACGTTCATAGTTGAGAATATGATGAGTGTCACGGATCATCACATTCATCCGGGTTAAGAACAAGTGATACCTTAGAATGGAAGCAAGCATGATTGAATAAGAAACAGTAGTAATTGCATTAATCCATCAAGACACAGCAGAGCTCCTCACCCCCAACCATGGGGTTTAGAGACTCATACTGTGGAAGGTACACAAAGAAATGTGTAAAGTGTCATGAGGTACAGATACAATGTCAAAAGATCCTATTAATAGTAAACTAGTAACCTAAGGTTTACAGAAATGAGTAAATGACAGAAAAATCCACTTCCGGGCCCACTTGGTGTGTGCTTGGGCTGAGCATTGAAGCTTTCAAGTGTAGAGACCTTTTCTGGAGTTAAACGCCAGCTTTCATGCCAGTTTGGGCGTTTAACTCCAAGTTTCATGCCAGTTCCAGCGTTAAACGCTGGAATTTCTGAGGCTGATTTGCCACGCCGGTTTGGGCCATCAAATCTTGGGAAAAGTATGGACTATCATATATTGCTGGAAAGCCCAGGATGTCTACTTTCCAATTCCGTTGAGAGCGCGCCAATTGGGCTTCTGTAGCTCCAGAAAATCCACTTCGAGTGCAGGGAGGTCAGAATCCAGCAGCATCTGCAGTCCTTTTCAGTCTCTGCATCAGATTTTTGCTCAGGACCCTCAATTTCAGCCAGAAAATACCTGAAATCACAGAAAAACACACAAACTCATAGTAAAGTCCAGAAAAGTGAATTTTAACTAAAAACTAATAAAAATATACTAAAAACTAACTAGATCATACTAAAAACATACTAAAAACAATGCCAAAAAGGGTACAAATTATCCGCTCATCAATCTCCATGTCAAGTCCAATGGAAGACGATTCAATTGTAGATAAGGATTCATCAATGATTGAATCCATCTCTTGATCATTCCCTTCAAAGTCTTCAACCATGATATGCCTTGGAGGTTGTACACCCTCCTCAACATCAATTTCAAACATCTTTGAAGGAGGCTCTATAACTTGACTTTCCCATTGAGGTTCAGCATCTCCTAAGTCTTCAACCACTTATTTCTCTTCAATAATTATGACTTCCTCCAGTTGTTTTAGTATAAAATCGTACTCCTCTTTGATGATTTCCTTTCTATGACAACTCCCTTCAACTACTCCTTCATCTTCAAGGGTCTCTCCTACCTCCACATTTTGGGCTTCCTCCTGCTTCTCTGGAAATAGGGCCGCGTGTAACCGATCCATCGCGTCCCTAAGACGATCCTTTCTCTCTTGTTCCATATCACTAGCATAATTGGGATAGTGTTGCTCTTGGGTTGATGGATGTGGGTGTTCTTCCATAAAGGTTGGTGGTGTACTAGAGCTTGAGGGTTGAGTATTGGAGGTAGGGGGTTGGTCCATGCGGGATATAAGATTTTGGAGTGTAGATGTTAGACTAGTGATAGAGGCAAGTGTGGTATGAAGCTCTGTTTTCCCTTGGTGAATAACACCAAGGGTGTTGTCATCCAGTGGAGGTTGAGGTGGATAGGAGGGTTCATTATTTTAGAGAAAGGGTGCATGGTAGGAAGGTGGTTCTTTTTGGTAAGGGTATGGAGATGGTGTGTATTGAGGTGGTGGTTCTATGTATGGTTCATATGGTTCGTATTGTGGTTGGTATGGTGGATAAGAGTTAGGGTCATATGAAGGTGAATGGTGAAAAGGGGCTTGTGAGTATGGTGGTTCAAAGCTATGTCGAGGAGGGGGTTTATAGACATGTTGTGGTGGGTATTGAGTGTCATGTAAAGGTCCACCATAACCATTGTCTTAGTATGCATCATGGAATGGTTGTTGCTCGTGGTACTTTGGAAAGTGTTGTTGCCAAAAGGGTTGATCAGATCCTCGTGGCTCCTTCCATCTTTGATTGTTTCGACCTTGAAGCATGTTCCTACTATAGCTTCCATTCCTTGCAACAACATTGGAACCAAACTTAAAGCTAGAGGGGTGAGAATTCATAGTAGCTAATAAAAATTAAAAACAAAAATAAATAAATAAGAAAAAAGCAAATATTTTCAATAACCAATAATAAGGCACACGTTTGCAATTCCCCGGCAACGGCGCCATTTTGACAAATGGACTTTTGCCGGTAAAGAATTTCACAAAAATAATCGCGTTATAAGTATAGCTTCTAAACCAACAAAAATCCTTCCGTACAAAAAAATTGTTTGTCACTAAAGCAAACCCAGTAAAATTTATAACCGAAGTATTTAAACTCAGGTCGTCTCTCAAGGAATTGTAGGGAAGTTTGATTTATTATTGGTTACGGAAAAGTATCTTTTTGGGTTTTTGAAATAGGGAACAAGGAAATAAATTAGCAATAAAGTAAATTAATTATCATGAACACCCTTGCAAGGTATGAGAACTGGAAATCCCATCCTAGTTATCCTTATCAGGTGTGATGAGAATTGTTTATTGCTCCCACTTAGTTAACCCTTACTAAATAAAGGAAAGTCAAGTGGACTAATCAATTTGATTTCTCAAGTCCTAGTCAACTCCTATGGAAAGACTAGCTTTAGAGGGATCCAAATCAATCAGCAAATTCCAATTTTCAATCAACAGCTGAGTTTGATAACTTAAGTGTCACCAATTACTCAGCCAAAGCCAAAAGGGGAAAAATCCAAATTATTTATATCATAAATAAAAGAAAGCAATCATAAATCTGAAATACCTCAAATTATATTAAATATAAAATCAAATATAACATGAGAATTCATAAATCAAAGTAATAGAATAAATAAAAATAGAAGAGAAACCAAAGTAAATGAAGATTGAACCTGGACTGAAGAAGAAGTAAGCCTAACCTTTAAGAGTAATCCTAATCCTAAATCCTAGGAGAGAGGAGAGAGCCTCTCTCTCTAGAAAAACTACATCTAAAACCTAAAATTTTGTGAATGAATTTATATCTGGTGAATGGATGCATTCTCCCACTTTATAGCCTCTAATATGTGTTTTCTGGGCCAAAAACTAGGTCAAAACAACCCTGAAGTCGCTGGAGGCAAAATCTGCCACGCTAGTTTTTCGTCACTACGACGCGTGTGCATGAATCACGCGTGTGCGTCGCTTAGCTGTACGGCCACTATGAAAACTTATATAATATTTCGAAGCCCCAGATGTTAGCTTTCCAACACAACTAAAACCGCCTCATTTGGACCTTTGTAGCTCAAGTTATGATTGATTTAGTGCGAGAGGGTCAGGTTGGACAGCTAAGCAATTCCTTCAATTTCTTTTATTCCTTCCAGTTTTGCATGCTTCCTTTCTATCCTCTAAGCCATTTCTGCCCTGTAATCCCTGTAATCAATTATCGCACATATCACGGCATCTAATGGTAATAAGAGAGGATTAATATTAGCAAATATAAGGCCAAAGAAGCATGTTTTCAATCATAGTACAAAATCAGGAAGGAGAATGTAAAGCCATGCATTTTGTATGAACAAGTGAATGAAAGATTGATAAAATCCACTCAATTGAGCACAAGATAAACCGTAAAATAGCAGTTTATCAGAGCTTTACGCTTAAACTGTAAACAGAGGTGGTGAGGTATCACGATCTCTAAAATAACAAAAATGTACACACACACACACACACACACACACACACACACACACACATATATATATATATATATATATATATATATATATATATAACAAAATGCAGCATCCCAAACTTCACTTGGAGTAGGAAAATCCAAATGCTCACCGAGGGGCCTCTCGACCTGCATCTGAAAAGCAACAATATATACAATATATGTATGAAATGAGAACCAGGGATTCTCAGCATGGTAATGGTGCCAACATAGGTAATATATAAAGTCTCGGGAAAGCCAGAGACAATCCTAGAACTCCGATACTCAGAATTAAACTAAAAAGAATATACTAATCCATAAATTGGGTAAATTATCATTATAAGCCTAACTTAAACTCAATGCTTCACTTTCTGTTTCCTCTAACCCTCCAAAACACCAGTGAAACTACCCTTGTCACACCTCCGCCAAACAAGGGATCTCTCAATTGCAAAGACATACAGTATAGACAAAGAGAATACAAATAGAATGCAGTAATAGTAGGTAGAACATATAGCAAGTAGGCATGGTTAATCAAATAGGAAAACCCAAGTAATGCACACTCAAGCAAAACATACATATGCATGCAAAACAAGTGCTAAATCCATATTCTAACCCAACTTAAACTTGACTAGGACTCTATCCTAGCTTTCAACAGTTAAGTGCTAACCCAACTTGTAAACGAATCCTCTCAGGATCATGATACAAAATAGAATAACACACATGAAAATCCTGAGATAACTATGGCTTTTTCTCCAAGTCTACCTCACTGCCTTTTTTCACTCATTGACTTTTTCTTACAAAATGAAACTTAGACAAACTAAACTTAGAAAAAGAATTACAAAATAAAAATCATGAAGGAGAAGAACAAGAACAGCTCAGGGAGCTATGGAAACCAAAACAAGTGCTCTTTCTCTCTTGCCCAATCCTTGGCCATTCACCCCTATTATAGAGGAGTGAAGCATCTAAGGTTTGAACTAAATTCAACACTTGGGTTGTCTTCTTCTCTTGTATTAGAACCAGCAGCGGCGTGGTCAGAGGAGAGAGAGAGCAGAAGCAGTGAAATGCAACCTTACCTTTCTATCTCAACCTTTTTCTTCATGAAACTTGAATCTGGACTAATGAGCTTTGCTTTGGTTCTATGTTTGATTTTTGATCGTTGATGAGCTACTGAGCATATTTGACTTCACTTTCTCCATAGTTGCTTGATTTGTGCTTGAAGCTCAGCATATTTCTTCACGATTTCTTGGTGAAGAACTAATGGGGAAACCAAATTTTGAGATACTCTGTCCGGATGAGATTTACCCCTTTGTTGTAGCCTTTCTTCTATTTCTTCTTGCTTGGATTCGGAAACCACCTCTTTGTTCTTGACCGTGCTCTAGCTTCGGATCTTTCCTTTTCTTTCTTCCTACTTTAGAGTAATTTGACGTGAGGAGAATAGAAGAGAGAGTAGAGAGAGTTTGATGGTTCGGTGGATGTGAAAATGAATTCAAATGTATTGAAGTTCGATTTCCAGAGAGTGAGTTTTGGTGGATCACCGAATAGGGCTTGGATCTTTACTTTGGCCATATTGTGTTTTTCATTGTTTTATTTTTCAAATTCCCGCTTTTGTTTCAGATGAGAAACATCTATGGTAGAAGCAAATGAACATTAGACTTTGTGTGTATTTGAGTCATAGTGTGTGTGAGCTTGAGTGCTTTCTTCTTGGGCCAGTTTTAGTTAACCAACTTTCTAAACATTATACAAAATATATCACCCAAACAATTGGATAATAATGTTTTGTCATCACTTTAATCATGTTTTAGTCTTCCAAATTCAACAATCTCCTCCTTGATGACAAACACTATTAAAATGAATTGAAAGGTATGAAGGATAGTAATAAGAGACTTCCCTTTGATGTTTTATCTGACATGAAGCTCATTTTCCTTTGATTTTTGTGCTCCCCCAAAATGTTTGCTTTTTATAAACTAATACCAACACGTTTTTTACAGAACTAAAGCCAAGAATTAATAATACCAGAGCTTTCATAGAGAACCTATTTGATCAAGATTTTTTACCAAGCACACAAGCACTTAGCAACCTATCTTTAACAAAACTTTAGATCTAAGATAAGACATAGAGAAATTTAATGACTTTGATCACTTCAAAAGTTTTAAACACCTGTAATGTGAATAATTTCAAAACAAAGATAGCCACTCAAAAAGGTTTAAAACAGAGGTAGCCATTATCAATTCATTTTTCCTTTTCTTTTTTCTCCCCATTTTGTTATCTAGGAGGGAACCTGTAGAAAAATGTTAGCAACCAGACCAAAATAGCAAGTTAAGTAAGCATATTAATAACAGAGTTAATGAGCTAATCCTATTATAGTCATAAAAAAGTATTTAAAGTAGTATCTAGAGTACTAAAAATAGTGCCATCAAAGTAGAGTTCAAAAAACAGAAGTAACAATAGATTATCAAGCTTTCAGCAGGAGACAAAAGCTAAGCAACATAGTCCTCTTCTTCAGTGCCCAGTACATCTTTCTCCTTCTCTGATAACTCTTGATCCTCATCAAGTGAATAAAGGTACTTTAGAAGTACCTCAATTTGGTCTTCATATTTTATCAGAAATTTCTCAATTTAGAGTGCCAGTTTCCGTGTTTCTTTGCTAGATTTGACCATTTGTTTAGTCATACCTACAAATTCTTGAAGTACATCTTTGATGACTCCAATAATCAAGTACTTGTGGGAGCTAGAGGTGCCAACAACTGAATGTGGAGGAAGGCTTTTGTTCATACCCTGGGTCGAGCTGTCCGACCCGGGATGTTCGACAAACAAAGCGACCGACCTCTTCAGGTCAGGACAAACCCGACCTCTCCTCAAAGAGCTCGGCCAAGTCACAGGAAAGCCCAAACGAAGGGCCCAAATAGAGGAACGCGCCCCAAATCCAAGGGCAACCCAAGCCCATAGAGATAAAGGCGGTTCCCTTAAAGATGACCTCACTTAAAGATAAGATAAAGATAAGATAAGATAACTAACTTATCTTATCCGCAGGAGGCCACATCTCACCATTATAAATACACTGGAGCACCCAGGTATAACTCATACTCTGATTCTACTCAATACCTGCTTAATACCCTTGCTAACTTAAGCATCGGAGTCTCTTGCAGGTACCCCCCACCCTCCAGGGACGAAGGATCAGCACCACCACCAAGTCCAACAAGTCGGACACACCAGCTCCGGCCGCTACACACTTGCCGGACACGTCGGCTCCGACCAGCACCGAAGATCTCATCCGAGATCGACCTACAGTTTCAGGTAACCCTCGGAACATTGGCGTCGTTGCCGGGGGACCTGAAAGTCATCCTATTAACATGGCGGATGACCATGACAACGACCACGATTCAGGTTTGGAAGACAGAACGCCGCATAAAAATGCGGACACAATACTCAAAGATACTCCAGAAACCAACGGAAACAAAAATTCATCAAATCCAGGAGTAATAGAAGCACTTCAAAATCGATTGGAGCAACTTGAGAAAGAAGCCCAACATCGACGTGAAAAAGAAGAAGATCTACACCGGGAAAAAAGGCGACGCCGAGAATTAGAAGATAAGCTTATAAAACTCGAAGCTGATCTCAAAACTAAAGCTACTCAACCATCCACAGAGGATAGCTCTCAGAAAGATCAAGATCCATTCACTAGAGAAATTATGAAGACCAAAATTCCAAAAGATTTCAAGCTTCCAGATATGACTCTATATGAAGGCACCTCGGACCCCAACCATCATCTCAGCAACTTCAGAAGTAGAATGTACCTCACTGATGCCTCAGATGCAGTTCGCTGCAAAGCCTTTCCAACAACTCTCACCAAGACAGCCATTAAATGGTTCGACAACCTACCTCCAAAATCCATCTCGAGTTTCAACGACCTGGCCAAGAAGTTCCTGGCCCGATTCTCCATACAAAAGGACAAAGCCAAACACGCACCTAGCCTACCAGGGATCAAGCAAGGAGATCGGGAGAGCCTTCGCAACTACATGGAAAGATTCAACAAAACATGCATGGACATACAAAGTCTACCAACAGAAGCTGCCATTATGGGCCTCATAAATGGCCTACGAGAAGGACCATTTAGCCAATCTATATCAAAGAGATACCCGACATCCTTAGACGAAGTACAAGAATGGGCACAGAAATACATCAACATGGAGGAAAATTCTCGACTTAGCGAAGCCTCAAGGTTCGGTTCTGCCTATCGAGATAAAGAATCCAAGAAAAAGGAGGATCGCTCCGGAGAAAAAATAAAAAAATATCATAACTATACTCCTCTTAGGGTATCCTTGGTAGATGTTTACAAAGAAGTCTGCCATACAAAGAAAATCCCTCCAGCTTGGCCACTTAAAGGCACAAGGGGAGGAGGAAATCGGAATGAATACTGTGAATATCACCGACTTCGAGGGCATTCCACCAACGAATGCTTCGACTTGAAAAACGTCATAGAAAAACTAGTAAGAGAAGGAAAACTAGATCGGTTTTTGGCTAATCGGGATGACGAACCAAGAAAAAGAAGAAGGGATGAGGATGTTGGACGATCTGAACGATCACCTGCACACCGGAAAGACACGTTCACGTAATACACGGCGGATTTGCCGGAGTAGGAATCTCCAAATCATCCCGCAAGCGACACCTCAAAGAGGTATACCACGTTGAAGGAAAAAAGAAAGCCCCAGACATCCCAGCAATCACGTTTACCAAGGAAGACGCATCCGGAATCATCTCAGGACATGACGACCCCATGGTCATTACGATCATACTGGCAAACGCTAACCTTCACCGTACACTAATTGACCAGGGAAGCTCTGCCGACATCTTATTCAAAACTGCCTTCGACAAACTCGGCCTAGAAGAAAAAGAGCTAAGAGCATACCCGAACAGCCTGTTCGGACTAGGAGATGCCCCAGTTCAACCGCTGGGATACGTATCGCTGCATACAACCTTCGGAAAGGGGAACCAATCCAGAACACTCAAGATAGACTACATCGTGGTCGACGTAAGCTCAGCCTACAATGCCTTAATAGGTCGGACAACGTTAAATCAACTCGGCGCAATAGTTTGAACTCCACATCTATGTATAAAATTCCCAACTGCTGAAGGGATAGCTACAATAAAGGCAGATCAAAAGATGGCACGTCGCTGTTATAACAAAAGCCTAAACCTCCGACGCGAAGGAGGAGAGTTCCACACAATCGAGCTCGGTGGAGTTCAGAGGCGAGAAGAATTCCGACCACAACCCGAAGGAGAAGTAGAAAGAGTCTAGATCGGAGACACCTCAGATAAAACAACTAATATTGGCACGATCCTGAAAGGAGACACAAAGGAATCACTAATACGGTTCCTACGAGATAATGTTGATCTCTTTGCATGGAAAGCCGCTGACATGCCAGGCATTGATCCTGAACTAATGAGCCACAAATTGGCAGTCTACCCGGGATTCCGGCCGGTACAACAAAGACGAAGAAAACTCGGACCAGAACGAGCTCAAGCTGTAGAAGAACAAGTACAGGCGCTACTAGAGTCCGGGTTCATAAGGGAAGTCAAATACCCACCATGGCTAGCAAACGTCGTCTTGGTGAAAAAGTCAAATGGGAAGTGGCGAATGTGCACCGACTACATCGACCTCAACAAAGCCTGCCCAAAAGACCCTTACCCACTCCCAAGCATCGACGCTCTAGTAGATGCTTCATCAGGATGTAAGTATCTCTCATTCATGGACGCGTATTCAGGGTACAACCAAATCCCCATGTATCCGCCAGATCAAGAAAAGACCTCGTTCCTAACGCCGAAAGCAAACTACTGTTACATCGTGATGCCTTTCGGTCTCAAGAACGCAGGAGCTACTTATCAAAGGCTAATGAATAAAGTCTTCTCAGATCACATCGGAAAAACCATGGAAGTTTACGTAGACGACATGTTGATAAAGACACAAAGCGAAGATACATTATTATCCGACCTGACTCAAGTGTTTTACACTATCAGGAAACATGACATGCGGCTCAATCCCGTAAAATGCACCTTCGCAGTAGAAGCAAGCAAATTCTTAGGCTTCATGCTCACACAAAGGGGGATTGAAGCAAATCCAGACAAGTGTCAAGCCATACTCAACATGAAGAGCCCAACTTGTGTCAAAGAAGTACAACAACTCAACGGGAGGCTGGCCGCTCTATCCCGATTCTTAGCAGGAGCTGCGATAAGATCTCTTCCCTTCTATGCTACTTTAAGAAAGGAAAAACAGTTCGAATGGACGACAGAATGTGAGCAAGCCTTCCGAGACTTCAAAGAGTTCTTAGGACGGCCACCTATCCTATCTCGGCCACGAGAAGGAGAACCGCTCATATTATATCTCGCAGTAGAAAGCCGGGCAATAGCCTCAGCACTAGTCAGAGAAGACGAACATGGGCAAAAACCCGTCTACTTCATTAGCAAAGCGCTACAGGGATCTGAACTGAACTACCAGAAAAGAGAAAAGTTTGCCTACGCTCTGATCCTCACATCCCGGCAGCTTCGCCCATATTTCCAAGCGCATACCATTAAAGTTCGGACCAACCAACCCATAAAAGGGATATTGCAGAAAACAGATCTAGCAGGAAGAATCCTACAATGGGCAATCGAGTTGTCTGACTTCGACCTCCAATACAAGGTGCGGACAGCCATCAAATCACAACATCTGGCCGACTTCATCGCAGAATTCACAGACACCCCGAAAATCCCCATAGAGTGGAACATATACGTGGACAGATTCTCGAATAAAACAGGAAGCGGTGCGGGTGTGATAATCGAAAGCAACCTAGGAACTCAACCTGAGCTCTCCCTTAAATTTGGATTCCCGGCCTCAAACAACCAGGCAGAATATGAAGCACTATTAGCTGGTTTGAATCTGGCTAGGGAGGCTGGAGCTCGAAAACTCAACATCTACAGTGACTCACAAGTCATCACCCCACAAATAACAGGAAGCTACCAAGCCAAAGATCCGACCATGAAAAAATATTTGGATAAAACCAAAGAACAGCTCGGACAACTCGGGGAATATTGGATTGGTGGACGAAATTGTGATCACATCAATGTAGTATTCTTTGTTGTTGTATGGAATCATTATAATGGCTCTTTGCTATGTGTGGACACAACTCCGTTCAACTAACCAGCAAGTGTACTGGGTCATCCAAGTAATACCTTACGTGAGTAAGGGTCGATCCCACAGAGATTGTTGGTATGAAGCAAGCTATGGTCATCTTGTAAATCTCAGTCAGGCAGATAGTAATTGATTATTGGGTTTTCGAAAATAATAAATAATAAGCAGGAAATAAGGATAAAGTTACTCATGTAATTCCATGGTGGGAATTTCAGATAGGTGTATGGAGATGCTGTGCTCCTCCTGAATCTCTGCTTTCCTACTTCTTCCTTCTTCCTTCTCATCACTCCTTTCTATGGCAAGCTGTATGTAGGGCATCACCGTTGTCAATGGCTACATCCCATCCTCTCAGTGAAGAAGGTCCAAATGCTCTGTCACAGCACGGCTAATCATCTGTCGGTTCTCAATCAGGTTGGAATAGAATCCATTGATTCTTTTGTGTCTGTCACTAACGCCCAGGGTTCAGGAGTTTGAAGCTCGTCACAGTCATTCAATCCCGGAATCCTACTCGGAATACCATAGACAAGGTTAGACTTTCCGGATTCCCATGAATGCCGCCATCAATTCTAGCTTATACCACGAAGATTCTGTTTAAGGAATCCAAGAGATATGCGCCCGGCCTAAGGTAGAACAGAAGTGGTTGTCAGTCACGCGCGTTCATAGGTGAGAATGATGATGAGTGTCACGGATCATCACATTCATCAAGTTGAAGTGTAGAGAATATCTTAGAACGGAAATAAATCGAATTGGATGGAAAAGAGTAGTAATTGCATTAAAACTTGAGGTACAGCAGAGCTCCACACCCTTAATCTATGGTGTGTAGAAACTCCACCGTTGAAAATACATAAGTGAAAGGTTCAGGCATGGCCGAATGGCCAGCCCCCATGTGGTCTAAGGACTAGGCATCCAGAGATGTTCCAAGATGATCCAAGATGTCTAATACAATAGTAAACTGTCCTATTTATACTAGACTAGCTACTAGGGTTTACATGAGTAGGTAATTGATGCATAAATCCACTTTTGGGGTCCACTTGGTGTATGTTTGGGCTGAGCTTGATCTATCCATGAGCTGAGGCTTTTATTGGAGTTGAACGCCAAGTTATAACGTGTTTTGGGCGTTCAACTCTGGGTCATGACGTGTTTCTGGCGTTTGACTCCAGACAGCAACATGGAACTGGCGTTGAGCGCCAATTTACGTCATCAATTCCCAAATAAAGTATAGACTATTATATATTGCTGGAAAGCTCTGGATGTCTACTTTCCAACGCCGTTGAGAGCGCGCAATTTGAAGTTCTGTAGCTCCAGAAAATCTATTTCGAGTGCAGGGAGGTCAGATTCCAACAGCATCAGCAGTCCTTTGTCAGCCTCCTATCAAAGTTTTGCTCAAGTCCCTCAATTTCAGCTAGAAATTACCTGAAATCACAGAAAAACATACAAACTCATAGTAAAGTCCAGAAATATGAATTTAACATAAAAACTAATGAAAACATCCCTAAAAGTAGCTTGAACTTACTAAAAACTACCTAAAAACAATGCCAAAAAGCGTATAAATTATCCGCTCATCAAGGATCTACCACATACCTCGCGAGCAAAATGCCCGAGCAGACGCCCTTTCAAAATTAGCCAGCACCAAAACATGGCACAACAACAGAAGCCTCATCCAGGAGATACTACAGAACCCGTCAATAGCGGAAAAAGAAAAAGTCCTAGCATTAATAGGTCGGGATCAAGGATGGATGACCCCCATAATAAACTACCTCAAAACAGAAGCACTCCCTACAGATGAAAAGGAGGCAAAGAGGCTGAAAAGGGAGGCACAGTACTACACTATCATAAACAACACACTATACAAAAGGGGGATATCAACACCTTTACTAAAATGCGTACCGACTTCTAACACAAAGGAAGTCTTGGAGGAAGTGCACAGCGGCATTTGTGGTAATCATCTCGGAGCGCAGGCTCTCACCAAAAAGATACTCCGGGCGGGATTCTATTGGCCAACTCTACAAAAGGAGGCTACAGAATTCATGAGGACATGCCCACCATGCCAGAAGCATGCCAACTTTCACATTGCCCCACCAGAAAAGCTCACCCTGGCCATTTGCGAAATGGGGACTCGACCTTCTCGGACCCTTCCCACAGGGATCGGGACAAGTAAAATTCCTCATAGTAGGAGTAGACTATTTCACACAATGGATCGAGGCAGAACCCCTAGCCAACGCCACCACTCAAAGAAGTCGAAAATTCCTATATAGGAACATTATTACGAGGTTCGGGGTACCATACTCCATCACCACGGACAACGGTACCCAATTTACAGAGGCAGGCTTCAGAAAATTGGTGGCCGACTTGAACATAAAATACCAGTTCACCTCCGTCGAACATCCCCAAGCCAATGGACAAGCCGAAGCGGCCAACAAAGTTATATTGGCCGGACTAAAGCGGAGGCTACAAGAAGCAAAGGGAGCTTGGGCCGAGGAACTTCCACAAGTCCTATGGGCGTATCGAACAACCCCCCATTCTACTACAAACAAATCACCATTCCGACTGGCATACGAAGCGGAGGCAATGATTCCAATAGAAATCGAAGAAAGATCTCCCCAAGTAGTCCACTACAATGAACAAGCAAACTCCCAACTTCAGAGAGAAGAACTCGACTTGTTATCCGAAATCCAAGAAAGTGCTCGGATCAGGGAAGAAGCTCTAAAGCGACGAATGGCTTCCAGATATAATCAAAAGGTAGTGCCGAGAAGTTTTGCAGAGAGTGATCTCATCCTAATCAGAAATGACATTGGAACAACTCGACCCGTAGAAGGAAAGCTGGCAGCAAACTGGAAAGGACCCTACCGAGTCATTGAAGTACTGGGGAAGGGCTACTACAGACTGTCCGAGCTTGATGGACGAGAGCTTCCCCGATCATGGCATGCCTGCAACCTCTGAAGGTACTACAGTTAGAAAAGGTAAAAGATCTCACTAAATGGATGCGCTCTTTTTCCTGAAAAAGTTTTTTAATGAGGCACCATGTCGAGACCTAGATCATACCCGGCTTAAAGGGACAAGGAAGTTCCCACATGTATACATTTGCCGAAGAGATCTGACAAAGATCCAAGAAAGAGGACTACGAAAAATAACTTAAAGGAGACCGATATAACCAAGTCGGACTCCTACCATTAAAAAGTTATCAAAGTAGTCCCTGAAAGAGATCTGACAAAGATCCAAGAAAGAGGATTACGAAAAATAACTTAAAGGAGACCGATATAACCTAGTCGGACTCCTACCATTAAAAAGTTATCAAAGTAATCCCTGGAAGAGACCTGACAAAGGTCCAAAAAAGAGGATTACGGAAATAACTTAAAGGAGACCGACATAACCAAGTCAGACTCCTATCACTAAAAAAGTTATATAAGTAGTCACTGAAAGAGATCTGACAAAGATCCAAGAAAGAGGACTACGAAAAATAACTTAAAGGAGACCGATATAACCAAGTCGGACTCCTACCACTAAAAAGTTATCAAAGTAATCCCTGGAAGAGACCTGACAAAGGTCCAAAAAAGAGGATTACAGAAATAACTTAAAGGGGGACCACCGCAAAAGAACCAACAAGAAACAAGTTGGACCCAAAAGTCACAAACCTCAAAGGATCCAAGCTACAAACAATAAAACAAAGCAATTCGAAGAGGTCGAGATACAAGATTTCAAACATCAGTAGAAAACTGAAAAGATACCAAGTCAAAAAACTACCTCTGTTACTCCACAAAAGTTATAAGGCCCGGAAGGCCACCAAAACATACCGTGAAGAGAAAGCGGGCTACCTTTTGTTTTTCAAAATAAAAAGTTGCTAAACAAGCAACTAGGAAATGTCAATGAAAAGTTTTAAAAGCCCACAAGCCGGGCCAACTATACATCCAGAGAGAGATCAGCAAACATCTGGAGCCTTCTTGGTAGCGTCAGGACAAGGGGAAGGAGGACGAGTCTGAAGGGGCACGACATCTACGGTTCCATCATCCCGGTTCAGAATCTGGCAATCCGGATCAGATGTAACAGGAGGAACAGAGGAAGTCGACACCTTAAGAGAAGGCACTGGGGGAGGATCAGCCTCATCATCATCCTGGTCATCAGGGACAATCTTACCATCCCTCACGACATTGTCCAGGCTGATGAGAGTCAAGTTGGCATCAGGAGCAACAACCCGGAACTGCTCCATCAGGTTCTCGGAGGCAGCAGTTACGCTACCCACAAAGTGACCTTGAAGCTCACCATAATTAACCCGAGCTGTTTCCAAATCCTCCCGAAGATGCATCAATTCCCTATAAGCCGAGACATAGCTATCCTTATGTTTCAATACCATGTCTTCGGCCAGCTTCAAAGAAGCAGCAAGGACAATAGAGTTAGCCTTCTCACCCTCCAGCTCCTTCTCCACCTTCGCCAACTTCACCTCCAACTCCTCCTTCAGACCCTTGATTCGATCAAATTCCGACTTGGCCTCCTCCATAAAGGATTTTGTGGCATGAATCGGAATCCCCTGAATTGTTCGGAATATAGCGGCACCCATATGAGCCATCTTCACACTACTTTTATTGATAAAATCCAGATGCTGAAGAAGAGAAACATCGTCCATAGAAAGCCCACCATAGGGGGCAATTTGCTGGTCGACAAACTCGATAGCATCAAAATCTGGGGCATCCAGGTTAAAGGGCTCGGATGACTTTTGCTTCTTACAAGGAGGGGCACCAGGAGCTGCAGCAGAAGATTGCGGAGGATCGACCAAGCGAACCCGAGGAATAGGAATTGCTTTCCTTGGCCCGGGAGAACTAGGTACAGGAGGTTTAACTGGAACCTGGGAAGATCCCTCTCCGGCCGCCTTGGCCGAAATGTTTAAAGTAGCAGTTGCCTTCTGCGCCTTCTTGAAGGCCTTCATAGAGTCATTATTCTTTGACATCTCTGAAGAACACAAAATCAACCACAAAGGACAAATTACAACATAGAAGAAGAAAAAAGCTCGGAAAGCAAGTATAAAAATAAAGCAGACAATACCCAAAGCAGCCCGAACCAAAGATGGATCACTCAAAAATCTCTTCGTATCCAGATGGGAAGGCTTCCCCCACAAATCTTCAAGAACAACTACAAAGGCCTGCTTAACCTCACTAAGCATTTTCCATGTGTAACGTGGCACTCTTACATTCTTTTGCCACTCTAGAGGAAAAGCAGGCTCGTGATTTTCATCAAGAAAAAAGGGGCGGGCCCCCTCGACAGCTCGAACTTTAAAGAAGTAGTTCTTGAAGTCCTTAAAGGACTCGTCATACATCGCAAACACTTTATGGCCCTGGGCGGACCGGAAAGAAACCCAAGAAGCTTTCTTTTTTGAAGAACTGCCAGGCTTGGCGGAAACAAACAAGTAAAGAAAAAGAGTCTGAGAAGGTGTTACATCTAGTTCACGACAAAGAAGTTGGAAAATTTTAATAAAACCCCAGGAATTTGGGTGAAGCTGGGATGGATGATGAGCGGATAATTTATACGCTTTTTGGCATTGTTTTTAGGTAGTTTTTAGTAAGTTCAAGCTACTTTTAGGGATGTTTTCATTAGTTTTTATGTTAAATTCACATTTCTGGACTTTACTATGAGTTTGTGTATTTTTCTGTGTTTTCAGGTAATTTCTGGCTGAAATTGAGGGACTTGAGCAAAACTCTGAAAAAGGCTGACAAAAGGACTGTTGATGCTGTTGGAATCTGACCTCCCTGCACTCAAAATGGATTTTCTGGAGCTACCGAATTCCAAATGGCGCGCTCTCAACGGCGTTGGAAAGTAGACATCCAGAGCTTTCCAGCAATATATAATAGTCTATACTTTATTCGGAAATTGATGATGTAACTTGGCGTTGAACGCCAAGTACATGCTGCTGTCTGGAGTTAAACGCCAGAAACACGTCATGATCCGGAGTTGAACGCCCAAAACACGTTATAACTTGGAGTTCAACTCCAATAAAAGCCTCAGCTCGTGAATAGATCAAGCTCAGCCCAAACATACACCAAGTGGGCCCCGGAAGTGGATTTATGCATCAATTACTTACTCATGTAAACCCTAGGAGCTAGTTTATTATAAATAGAACTTTTTACTATCATAATCTCATCCTGGATTGTATTTTGAATCCTGTGATCACGTTTTGGGGGCTGGCCATTCGGCCATGCCTGAACCTTTCACTTATGTATTTTCAACAGTGGAGTTTCTGCACACCATAGATTAAGGGTGTGGAGCTCTGCTGTACCTCAAGTTTCAATACAATTACTATTACTTTCTATTCAATTCTCTTTTATTCTTATTCCAAGATATACGTTGCACTTAACTTTGATGAATGTGATGATCCGTGACACTCATCATCATTCTCACCTATGAACGCGCGTGACTGACAACCACTTCCGTTCTACCTTAGGCCGGGCGCATATCTCTTAGATTCCCCAACAGAATCTTCGTGGTATAAGCTAGATAGATGGCGGCATTCATGAAGATCCGGAAAGTCTAAACCTTGTCTATGGTATTCCGAGTAGGATTCTGGGATTGAATGACTGTGACGAGCTTCAAACTAGCGATTGCTGGGCGTGATGACAAACGCAAAAGGATCAATGGATCCTATTCCAACATGATCGAGAACCAACAGCTGATTATCCGTGCTGTGACAGAGCATAGGAACGTTTTCACTGAGAGGATGGGATGTAGCCATTGACAACGGTGATGCCCTACAAACAGCTTGCCATGGAAAGGAGTAAGAAAGATTGGATGAATGTAATAAGAAAGTAGAGATTCAAGAGGAGCACAACATCTCCATACGCCTATCTGAAATTTCCACTATTGATTTACATAAGTATCTCTATCCATTTATTTTCTGTTTATTTTTATTAATCATATTTGATTTTCTAAATTCCATAATTTTATCCTCCTGACTGGGATTTACAAGATGACCATAGCTTGCTTCATACCAACAATCTCTGCGGGATCGACCCTTACTCACGTAAGGTATTACTTGGACGACCCAGTACACTTGCTGGTTAGTTGTGCGGAGTTGTGAATTGAATTTTAGACACCGTGATATTGAGCACCAAGTTTTTGGAGCCATTACCGGGGATTGTTTCGAGTTAGAAAAGAATGAATCACAATTTCGTCCACCAATGGAGCAATGTTACATGACCACAACAGGTCGGTTTCAAAAGCAGTAAAAGGAAAAGTAACATTCAACTGGCTGAAAAAGTATTCATAGGCATAGAAAAACGGACGCTCCCTCTCGATGGAAGTCGGAAAGCAAACCATCTCATCAGAATCAGGAGCAACAAGCTCGTAATCCCCCTTGTGAGCATTGTTACCACAAATCCTATGACGCTTCCTTAAGCTCTGTGCAAAATTCAGAATCCACAACGGAAACACACAACAAAACAAGGGAGTCCAGCCAATCGGACATCCCCTTGAAAACTCTGGAAGACATCTCTACAATGTTATTGCGAGAAGACATGAGGCCAACTAAATCCTACAAGTAAGAAAAGAAGATAGGGGTTACGACAAACATCTCGGATAGAAAGAAAACAACTCGGTCAATACTTCTCAAATGATGAAACCACGAAAAGGAAAAACCCCAAGACTCAAACCAAAAGTCCTGGGGCATCCTTTGGAGGCAATAACAAAGCAAGGATTCAAGAAATTTCTACAGCTTACGCCCCGGCACTCATCAGAAAGAAAATAAAGTCTCAAAGGAAACAAAGGAAGCAAAAACAAAAACACAAAGTCACCACCTTTCTACAGTCTATCAGCAAAAAGCATTATCAAACATCCCAAGCAAAAAATCATCAAAGATGCAAACTTTTTCATAATCAAGCAAAAATCATCATCAAAGGCGCAACCAGAAGCGGCGACAACATGCAAAAGCCCTAAGAAAAGATTCAAAGCAACAAGAAAAGCAAAAGACTCGCACCAAAAAACGAAGAAAATCCAGAACACGCAAACAATCAGGCATGGTAAAAACAGAAAGATCCCAACTTTCTCTGAGCATAATTTAAACTTTCTACCGACATATAAAAGGAACAGAGGAAGAAAAATCGAACCTGGAGAAATAGAAGAAAAACCTCGAAGCGAAAAACCGCAAAGATAGAAGGAGAAAATCTGGTAATCACCCCTCTTCCACAGAGAGCAATGACAGAACAGACGTTGCAGGAGGAAGTTACGAAAGAAACAGAAAATGAGAGAGTAAAGGGAGAAGTTACGAAGAAGAGCGAAGAAGAGAAACCGTTTTTGATTGAGAAAATTCAAAATAAAAGCCAGGAGAAAACGGGGCAATTAATACAAATTAATGAAGGTACTAAACCCTTTCACGTTCCCAAAGCAAAAGCGCTGATATAAAAACACGCGCCTTTAGAGGAAAACGTTCTACATTCAAAAGATTCTACAAAAAGAAGAAATCGACAAAATGCTTGAGTTCGGCTTCATCATGAAAGGACTGAAGTCAAAAACACGACCTCAACAGAAAGACCGAGCTCAAGCAGGGGCACTGCTCATACCCTAGGTCGAGCTGTCCGACCCGGGATTTTCGACAGACAAAGCAACCGACCTCTTCAGGTCAGGACAAACCTGACCTCTCCTCAAAGAGCTCAGCCAAGTCACAGGAAAGCCCAAACGAAGGGCCCAAATAGAGGAACGCGCCCCAAATCCAAGGGCAGCCCAAGCCCATAGAGATAAAGCCGGTTCCCTTAAAGATGACCTCACTTAAAGATAAGATAAAGTTAAGATATGATAACTAACTTATCTTATCCGCAAGAGGCCACATCTCACCATTATAAATACACTGGAGCACCCAGGTATAACTCATACTCTGATTCTACTCAATACCTGCTTAATACCCTTGCTAACTTAAGCATCGGAGTCTCTTGCAGGTACCCCCACCCTCCGGGGATGAAGGATTAGCACCACCACCAAGTCCAACAAGTCGGACACACCAGCTCCGGCCGCTACACACCTGCCGGACACGTCGGCTCCGACCAGCACTGAAGATCTCATCCGAGATCGACCTACAGTTTCAGGTAACCCTCGGAACAGGTTTCATCTTCACTTTCTTCTATGACATGGTCCTTATCTACCTTAGTTTATTTTCTTTTAGTTTGTTTCATTACTCCTTCACCTTTTAGTGAGGAAACTTTGTTTTTCACAGGCTCATTACTTAGATCAACCGAAAATTGTTCAAAGATGCATGTCAAAAATATTCCATATGGAAGAGAAACATTTTTGTCACTTCGAACATAGTCAAGCATATGGCGAATCATAAGGTATGTGAAAGAAATTGGAGCAAGATTCAGAATAGCATAGAGTACCAAAATGTCACAGATGGTAACTCGCTGGTATGAACCACTTAGAGGCATAATTATGTGAGTTATTATACGATGAACTTGAGCTCCGACAGGACCTAGAGCCTTATGAGTAGGAATCATGGCATCCATAAGTGAAAAATTTTCACAAATTCTAGTTAGGGCTTCCTGATGAGAGATACCTAGATGGTCATCCCATTTTCCAGATACATATACTCTCCCTCCGATGTCTTCATACACGAGGGCATCACTAATGATTTCCTTATTCAAAACAATTTGATTGTCTTTGACATATGAGTGAATGTCTCCCATATGAAAAAGCATGCTGGCATAAAATTCCCTGACCAAATTTGGATAAACTGATTTTTGAATTTTGAAAATATTATCCCATTTTAAGAGATGAAAAATATCCTTAAAATGGATGCCCTTATCAGTAAGAGCATCAAAGTCAACAATAAAAGTAGAACAAAGAGATCGATTTGAAATGACTTGTTTATGAAACTCATAATCCATGCAGAAAGTAAAGAAGAGAGGATCTTAGTGAGAGTGGGAATGTTTACCAAACTAGAATTTGTAATCAAGAGAGTCAAGGTTAGGAGGTTTCCTGACAGGTTTGAGAGCAGGTTTTCTGGATCCTTTGGAATGACGGCTTGATGGAGCAGAGCGTCCTGAAAGATGAGGGGTTGAGCGAGCAGGAGGAGACGGTGGACAATCCTATTCATTCAATGGACTTTTTCCTTTTTCTGCCTTAGCACTAAATGATTCAGCTCCTTTTTGTGCAGAGGGAGCCCTAGGATGAATAGTCTTTCTTGCTATAGATGCTAGCGGTTGAGATGATTGAGAGGAGGATGAATGAGAGTGAATATGTATATGAGTGTGGGATTGGGGTTTGGAGTGAGAAGGGTTACGAGGAGGAAAGCATGAGGCCCATTTCATTAAACAAAACTTATCTCACTTAGGCCCAATGATGGTGAAGAGGAAGCACACTAGGCCACTAAGGATTTGATTCCATTCCATATTACAAAAGCTTCTAGTGCCTTCTTTATGCCTTATAGAGGAAGTCATCATCTGCTCACTTTTGTCTCACTGCAACGTGAGAGATAAAAACAATCAAAAATTCATTAGGCACATTTAATCCATTGGATTGACGTTAACCATTCCTAGCGTAGTTATTAGTTTACAGAACCTATCTTCACACAAAAATTTTGTGAAGATATCAGCCAATTGATCTTTCGATTTTACAAATTGAATTTCAATAGTTCCCTTTTGCATATGTTCTCTTATAGAATGAAATCTAACTTTAATGTGCTTGGTTCTTGAGTGTAAAATAGGATTTTTTGGAAATATTTATGGCACTCAAGTTGTCACAAAATAAAGAGATACTATTTACTTTCAGTTTGTAATCGGCAAGCTAAGTTTTGAGCCAAATCAATTTTGAACAACAAGAGGAGATTGATATGAATTCGGCCTCAGCCATGGATAAAGCAACAATGGCTTGCTTTGTGCTTGACCAAACGTTCAAAGATTGTCCAAGAAAGCAACATATCCTCGAGGTGCTTTTCCTATCCACACGATCTCCCGTAAAATCTGCATCACAATACCCAACTACAAAAAATTCATTTAACAGATGAATATATCTAAACCATAAACCAAGGTTAGATGTGCCTTTAATATATCTAATGATTCATTTAACAAACGAAAGACGTGATTCTTTTGGGTGAGATTGAAATCTAGAGCACAGACCCATACTTTGAATAATGTCCGGTCTAGAAAAGGTTAGATACATGAGTGATCAAATCATTCCTCTATACCGAGTCTCATCAACATCTTTTCCATTTTTATCCTTGTCAAGTTTAGTATTTGGATGCATAGGAGTACTCATTGGTTTGGAATTTTCTAAACCAAATTTCTTTACCAACTCTTTGGCCTATTTACCCTGGTGTACAAAGATTCTACTAGGAGTTTGTTTGATTTAAAGTCCAAGGAAGAAAGTAAGTTATCCCATCATACTCATATCAAACTCACTAGTCATTAGTTTTTCAAATTCTTCACACAAGGTTTCATTTGCTTATCCAAACATAATGTCATTCACATACACTTGAACAAGTATGAAGTGATTATTAGAGTCTTTAATGAAGAGAGTAGTATTTGAAGTGCCCCTTTAAAAATGATTTTATAATAAGAAAGAGATAAGTCTCTCATACCAAGCTCTTAGAACTTGTCTTAAACCATAAAGTGCTTTAGAAAGCTTAAAAATATAGTTTGGAAATTCATTATTTTCAAAGTCAGGGGTTGGGCTACGTACACTTCTCTATCAATAAAACTATTTAAAAAGGCACATTTAACATCCATTTGAAAAAGTTTGAATCCTTTATGGGTAGCATAGGCAAGCAACAATCTTATTGCTTCCATTCTAGCCACCGGAGCAAATGACTCATCAAAGTCAATGCCCTCTTCTTGATCGTATCCTTGGGCCACTAATCTATCCTTATTTTGAATCATACAACCATCCTCACCAAATTTGTTTCAAAAGATCCATTTGGTGCCAGTTACTTTCTTACCATTCGGGTAAGGTACAAGAGTCCAAACCTCATTATTTTTTAATTGAACTAACTCTTCTTCTATATCCTTGACCCAAGATGGATCTTCAAGTACTTCCTTCATGTTTTGGGGCTCCAATTGGGATAGTAAAGCAAAGGAATTAATCTCAGCTTTCTTCTTACTTGAGGATCTAGTGATGACTCCATGGGATGGATCTCCAATGATGAATTCATGAGGATAGTTCTTCAAGAACTTCTATTCTCTAGGTCTTTGTGATGCAATTTTAGTTTGGCTTTGATTCGGTTCTGTAGCACTCACATTTCTGGAATCTTCAGCATCATCAGGAGACAAATTCGAATTATCTTTTGCATTCTGAACTGTAGGGTCAGAGCTAGCATCTTCCACAGAAGGGACTAGTTTATCTTTTCCTTGATTCTCTTTTGGGTTCAACTCAACTTTAGTTCCTGCATCATCTTCTATAATAGAACTTAGAATGATGTTAGTATCATAGAAAGAGACATGTATGGATTCCTCTACGATTCTATGTTCTTTGAGATAAACTATATATACTTTACTAGTGGTTGAGTATCCTACAAACATACCCTCATATGATTTTGGATCAAAATTTTCAAGATTGTCTTTGTTATTTAGCACAAAACATTTGCATCCAAATATGTAAAAGTACTTGAGATTTGGTGGTGTCCCTTTCCATAGCTCATAAGGCGTTTTCTTTAACCCTTTTCTTTAACCCTTTCGAATCTTTTTACAAAGAGAAGAAAAAGCAAAGAACACATCATTTTTGTGAGCTAAAAAAAGAATCCATCCGAAGTCATCAACCACTACTAAACCATAATGTTTTTCTCCAAAACTTTAAATTCTAATAGGACCAAAAAGATCAATGTGTAGCATTTTTGATGGTGTTTTGGTAGAGATTCCATCCTTAGGCTTAAAAGAAGATTTGGTTTGTTTGCCCAATTGACAAGCATCACAAGTGATGTATTTGTCAAACTTTATGTTAGAAAGGCCTCTAACCAATTTTTTTTTTACAAGTTTAGAAATTTGGTACATGCTTGCATGACCTGATTTCTTATGCCATAGCCATTTTTCAGATTTCATAAAAGTGAAACATGCCATATTTTGCTCTTTCAGTTCCTCTAGAGTGAGTCCATATACATTGTTGCACCTTTTTGCTTCAAACAGAATCTTACCAGATTTTTCACATACAACTAATCATTCCAATTTCTTAAAAATAACCAAGTATCCAAGGTCTTATATTTGGCTACTGCTTAATAGATTGTGTTTCAACCAGTCAACAAGAAAAACATCATTAATAACAAAAGAGAAATTTTTACTTACTTTACCTATGGCCACGATTTTTCCTTTACCATTGTCACCAAAAGTCACAAAGCCTCCATCATATTTGTCAAGCTTGATGAAGAATGTAGACTTTCCAGTCATATGCATAGAGCATCCACTGTCAAAGAACCACATGTTGTCCTTTATCTTGGATGTTAGGCAAAATTGCATGAAGCTCTTAAGTGACTTTAGGTATCCAAATATTTTTGGATCCTTTAATATCAAACCATCTCTTTTGGCCAAGACCATTATAGTTACCAACTATTTTGTATATTTTATCACCTATTTATTTTTCAATTATAAAGCATTGAATGAAAAAATGTCCATCCCGATCGCATAAACTACAAGATCTTTTAGGTTGCTATTTTTTAAGAAGATTTGGGCTTTGAAATCTTGTGTCATTAGAAGTGGAAGCCACATTTTCAAATTGTGAACTTTTAATAATAGTTTTAGATTTTTGATAAAAACCCAAACCAGTCTTTTCACAAAGAGGTCTTTGACTAGCCAACAGGTTATTTAAAATTTCAAAACTCAGAGAAAAATTGGGCTAGTTCTTGTTTCAGAATTTTAACCTCTTTATGTAACCTATCATTTTCTTCAAAGTAGTTCAAGTATGAAATCACTGAATGCAGTTTCTCACAACCACTAAGTTCAGCCTTAAGCTGCTTGTTTTCTTCAATAAGATCAACAGTAGTTTTGGCTTCCCTTAATTTTTCTTTGAGAAAAGTATTTTCAGCTTTTAAGATGTCATTTGCTGATTCAAGAGCATGACACTGATTTAGAAAAATTCTTAATTTTTCAGTGAGATGATCAATCATGAGATGAAGATCTTCATTAGATGGTTCAATAAAAATTACCTCGTCAGTTTCGTTGTGGTCGGCCATAAAGCAGGCTCATAAAGCAGGCTTGAGAACTGTCTTATGAATCCTGATCTTCATCTGAATCATTCTCCAGATCTTCCCAAGAAGCCATAAATAATTACTTCAAGAATCTTTTTTCACTGCCAAGTTAACTCCTTCTCTAAGTTCACTCCTCTTCCTATGATTAGGGACTAGGTATAGGAGCTTAGAAGGTAATTATAGAGGTTTAGAAGCTAGAAAATAGGTTTAATTGATAAAAATACAAATTTTCCAAAACAGGATTCTGATGCCATGTTTTGCGTACATGGAGGTATAAATTTGCTCATCTAGTGTACGCAACCCTTGTCCGCATATGCGAGCCCCTTGGACAGGGAAGCCTTCTTGTGTCGCATAGTTCTGCCTGCGTACGCGAGCATGTAAATCTTTCCATTCCGTGTACGCATGCACACGCATGCATACGCGGGACATCTAGGCAAAGCCCAAGGTCCGTGTTGCATGTGTGTTTGCGTACTCATGCCCAGCAAAAGTAGTAAAAAGCTGTTAAGTTTGCAGAATTTAATTTTTACACACCAAACTTCAAACGTGTATAACTTTTTCGTTAAAAATTATTATTAGTCCATTCTTCAAACGGAATAAACTTCACGGTCCCAGTTTTCATTTGAAACAAGTTTAACGAAATTTGTGGATCCGGAAGCCAAGTTATGGGCCGCCAAAGTTTGGTAAAAAAAAACCAGTTTTTTACCAAAGGTTCCAAGCCTCTATTTTTACCAACTTCCATTCAATACCAATAACTCACACCACAAAACAACACTAATTATGTACAAAACAGTTCCGTATCCATTCCATTTCTTCCACAACATACCAAATCTCAATTTTATCAATTTTATTCCAAACAATCTGATGGTTATCAGTGGCTAAGAGAAGGAGGGTGAGAAGAGGGCCGGGGTTGAATCTTGTCCCCATTTTCCTTTTCTTGTAAACTTGCTTTCTGTTAAGAAAAAACAGGAGATATTTTGGTTTTGTCTCTTAATACGATAGGAGATACTTTTGTTTTGACTCCTATAGCACAAAACCAGAAACAGAGAAGAGAATAGATATTGACACACATATGTATCCTGGTTCAGTTACCTAATGCAGTGTAGCCTACATCCAGTCTCCTTCACAACAGTGATGGAATTTTACTATCTTTTTAATAGATTATAGTCACCAATTCTCCCTAGGATCTACCCAATCTTCTCTGGGACAAGTCTTGATTTTAACCCAACTTGAACTTGACTAGGACTCAATCCAAGCTTTCAACAACCAAGTGCTAACCCAACTTGCAAGAGAATCCTCTTAGGATCATGATGCAAAACAGAATAACATACATGGAAATTCTGAGATAACTCTGGGTTTTTCTCCAAGTTTAGCTCACTGCCTTTTTCTACTCATTTGCTTTTTCTTATAAACCTCACCATGTTTGTCTTTTACCAATGAAACTCAGACAAAATAAACTGAGAAAAATAATTACAAAATAAAAACCATGAAGGAATATAACAAGAACAACTTAGGGAGCTATGGAAACCAAAACAAGTGCTCTTTCTCTCTTACCCAATCCTTGGTTGTTCACCCCTATTATAGAGGAGTGAAACTTCCAAGGTTTGGATCAAATTCAACACTTGGGTTGTCTTCTTCTCTTGTACCAGAACCAACAGCAGCGTAGTCAGAGGTGAGAGAGAGTAGAAGCAATGACATACAACCTTACCTTTTTTTCTCAACCTTTTTCTTCATGAAACTTGAATATGGACCATTGAGCTTGGCTTTGGTCCCAAGTTTGATTTTCGGTCGTTGATGAACTACTGAGTATATTTGACTTCACTTTCTCCATAGTTGCTTGATTTGTGCTTGAAGCTCAGTAGATTTATTCATAGTTTCTTGGTGAAGCACTGATAGGAAAATCAACTTTTGAGATACTCTGTCCAGATGAGATTTTTCCCTTTGTTGTAGCCCTTCTTCAATTTCTTCTTGCTTGGATTTGGAAACCACCTTTTTGTTCTTAACCATGTCCTAGCTTCGAATGTTTTCTTTTCTTTCTTCTTGCTTCAGAATGATTTGACGTGAGGAGAATAGAAGAAAGAGAAGAGAGAGTTTGATGGTTCGGTGGATGTGAAAATGAATTCAAATGTATTAAAGTTCAAGTTCCAGGAGAGTGAGTTTTGGTGAATCATCGAATAGGGCTTAGATCTTTATTTGGGTCATAGTGTGTTTTTCATTGTGTTATTTTTTTAAGTGCCTACTTTTGTTACCGATGAGAAACATCTGTGGTAGAAATAAATGAATATTGGACTTTGATTGTGTGTATTTGGGCCATAATGTGTGTGAGCTTGAGTGCTTTCTTCTTTGGCCATTTTTAGTTAACCAACTTTCTGCACATTAAATAAAATATGTCATATAAACAATTTGATAATAATGTTTTGTCATCACTTTAATCATGTTTTAGTTTTTCAAATTCAACACAATCCTCAATCAAAACAACATAACTCATCAATATATCCACATTAACAACTCATAATCATAATCATCATCCTCATCAATCATCATCAAAAACTCTTAACAAACTCAACATTTTTACTAAAAATAACTAAATCTCATCAAGTTCACATAATTCAACCTATCCTACGGTCAACTAGGCTAAGTTTTCACGTTACATTACACATTATCTATGAAAAATCAAAACCATACCTTGGTCGATTCTTTCCTAATTCTTGGAGACCTCAAAATTCCTTTGTTCCACAAGTTTCAAAGCTCCAATTTCTCACTAATCACCAACTCAGCTCCCAAAGTTCAATTGCAAGCCTCTAATACCATCAATTTGATCCCAACACATACAATTTAATCTAATACCAAACAATATCATTCAAAATCAACATAGAGTTTACAATTATCAATGATTCACAAAAGTTAGTGGTTCTTCACCTTACCCACGGTTGTTTGGGACAAGATCCAGCAAGTTTCCAAAATTAATTCAATCCTAAAATACCAAAATCATATAATCTCTGAAAATCAAAATCTAAATTTTGAAATTGCAAGGAGTAAGGCTGAGTAATAAATATCAAGGTACTTACCACTTTGTTTGATAGATTTTGTAGAGCTTGATGCGGTGGTCACATGGCCGCAAACGGTGCGGCGATCGGAGCTCCGAATTGAAAGTTGTGGTAAATTAAAATTTGAAAGAAAGGGTTTAGGTTTTCTTTATGTTCCTCCCCTCTTCAGCGTGATTCAATGTGATTTTGGGAAAGAAGATGCAAGTTTTAGCTCTTATATGATGGGTTTTGGGTCCGATTTAGACTCGGTCCAACTAGTTCGGCTTGTTGGCTCAGTTTTAGACCAAATTCTTTACAATTATTGTCAAAATTCGTATTTTGTAATAGTTTTACATTTTTGGATAAATAAATTTTAATTTCTTAATTTTTTTATTAATAATTAATTTATTAACTAATTATTTATTTATTTAGCAGGATTTACACATGTAGCCGATCTGTTTTAGTAAGATAAGACTCTGTTGTTGTTTTTGTTTTAAAAAATATTCAAACTCAATTTTTTTAAGAATAAATGACCATTTGTACCCATGAGAGATGAAAACGCTGACATTTGTACCCATGAAAGTTCGAAACTAATCTTGTACCCATGATAGATGCTGTCCGTGTGACAAAAGTGCCCGGGCTTGGATCTGAGCTTGGTTCGTGGGTTTCCGAACCTACGTGGCACTCCCAAACCCTCCCAAATCTGAGCCAACCATTCACTATCATCATCTTCATCTTCTTCACCATCACCATCACCATAACCTCTATAACCTCCATCACCATCACGTCAGCACTGCCACAGCCACCTCCCTTCACCACAACCTCCGGCGACAACCCACACCACTGCGCCCCTTTTTCTTCTTCTTCCCCTCTTCTCACCTCCACTGAGCCCAGAAACCACAGCGGCAGCTCCTCCTCTCCACCAAAGCCCAGAGCGGCAGCGGCCATCTTCTCCATTCTTGGGTCTCCTCTCGTCTGCCACCAAACAGCCGCGACACCCAACCTTCTCCGCAGCGTCCTTACGGCGTTCCAACCCATCACCAATTCCCTGTCCGAACCCTAGCTCTGCCAACCATCACCTTCGGCCTCTACGAGCCATCGCAACCCTCTTCCCTTTTCTCCCCTTTGCGTGTTCTCTGTCTTCCTTAGTCACACCAACGAACCGGCCACCTTCTCCTCCCTCTCTCTCACTGGCCGAACCGCCGCGCCGTCGGTGAGTCACAACGACACTGACGATGAGCCCCTTTCCCCCTTTCTTCTTCCTTCTCTGTCATCGCGTCTCACCATCGCGAACCAGCCTAGCACCGTCGCGATTCCAGAACAGGGTGCAGTCCCTGTGTCTTCCATCCTCTCCGTTTTCCCCTGTGTCTTCCATCCCCTGCGTTTTTCCCTGAGTTTTGTTTCTTTCATTATATTGCTTTTAGTTCATTTTGCTTAATTTGGTTAGTTAGAAATGCATGTTAGTGGATTTAGGTTTGTTTTGATTCATGCTGTTGTTTGAAAATTTTGCTGTTTTGATTCATGCTGCTGTTTGAAAATTTTGGCTTGTTTGAAAATTTTGGCTTGTCTGATGCTGCTGGGAGCTTTGGGGGAGGTAGGGTTCGGACAGGGGAGTGGTGACGGGTTGGAACGCCGTAAGGACCCTGCAGAAAAGGTTGGGTGTCGCGGCTGTTTGGTGGAGAGGAGGAGCTGGCGCTGTGGTTTCTGGACTCAGCGGAGGTGAGAAGAGGGGAAGAAGAAGAGAAAGGGGCGCGGCGGTGTGGGTTGTCACCGGAGGTTGTGGTGAAGGGAGGTGGCTGTGGCGGTGCTGAGGTGATGGTGATGGAGGTTATGGTGGCTGGGAAGAGACAGTGATGGATGGGGATGATGGTGAAGAAGATGAAGATGATGATGGTGAATAGTTGGCTCAGATATGGGTTGGGGGAGGGGGTGGGAGTGCCACGTAGGTTCGGAAACGCACAAACCAAGCTCAGATCCAAGCCAGGGTATTTTTGTCACACGGACAGCATCTATCATGAGTACAAGATTAATTTCGAACTTTCATAGGTACAAATATTAGCGTTTTTATCTCCCATAGATACAAATGATCATTTATTCATTTCTTTAAATATCAGCTTATTTGCTACCTCGATGGCACGTGGGTTTAGACTAGCAATTATCATTGTGAATGAAAAGATGAGAGTGAATAAAGTGACATTTTGTAGGGCATTGGCTATAATAATGGCTAAGGTTGAAAGTATGAAACACAGTTCCTATAAAGCTACAAGAATAGGATGAAAGCACATGGTGGATCAACTTCAACTGCCTGGTTGCTTGGCGACAAAAGCATAAAGAACGCAGCGGGTATAATATGCCATGTCATAGCCCATTTTGCAAGGGCCAACTTTGGGCCAAGACTCAACCCTTAAAAGTGGCTCCTTCAAAACCCGAGCTATACATGTTCTTGCTCCTCCTACTTTTCTATAACATCTTACTAATTTATATAACATCTTAACTGTAATAATTTTGTTAAAAACTCAGTGTCATAATTTATGCAAAATAAATTAAAAAAAGATAAATATTATTTTCTGTTATTAAAACATTATAATTTCTTTCTTACATTTTCTTAATTGTATCTATTGTCCGATTTAAAAAATATAAATTTTATAATTATTAAAATTTAAAAATTATTTTATATATGCTATGATAACGTGATATGACCAATTTATGTTTATGTTTATGTTTATTTATTAAATTAAAAGGATAACCAAGGATCACTTAATACATTTATCATGTCTATCTATAAGCCCAACTTCACGTTACGCCATATTTACAAATTTCTTACTGTGCTTGGCCCAATGTATAAAAAGAACTTCATGTCATTAAAATTTTAGGGATTAATAATCTTTAATTTTGCAGGAACAAATCACTGAACAATTACAGTTGCTCTGAGAGAGGCCAGAAAAAGTAGAAACATGTGTCACTAAGAAAATCTATAAACGTTAGTTCTGTACATATAGAAGTTTTTTTTTTTTTTTTGGCATCTATACAATAACACTTACCAGTGAGATCTATTATCTCCTTCCTGTTTTTTTTTTTTCTTTTTTTCTAAGTTTTGAGCATATTGGTGTAGATAATGTCGGTGATAGGTTTCATCCTCTACCGTAGTTTTTCTTTATTAGTATTTTGCAACGACAATTTCGATTCCAACAATGACCATATAAAATGCAAATGGTAGTGTTCCGAGAATTACCTGAAACGTTGATTTGGGTCTGAACGAAAGGTCCAATTCCCTTTGTATGGAAGCGTCTGACCTCTTTGGTGCTGAGGTACTGCTTGTTCGAGTTCCTCGTGAGGAGATGGGAGGTGGTACCTGCAAGAGACTCTGATGCTTAAGTTAGCAAGGGATTTAAGCAAATTTTTAGTAGAGTAGAACGTGAGTTATACCTGGGGGATTCAGTGTATTTATAGTATAGTAGATAACTGTCTTTGTTAGAGTAGTTCTATCTTTTCTAATAGATAAGGGTTCCGTTTATCTTGGGAGTTTGTTGGGATCTACTTTCTAAATGAGGTAGAAGTAGTTAGAGAGACTTAAGGAGACAGTTACTTGTTATGCCAAGTAGAGTTGGACCTATTTGTCATCGTCCGACCTCTTTGAAGAGGTCGGGCTTATCGCAGAGTCTACCTTTATTGGTGGGCCTTTTTACGTTATTAGGTCTGGCCTTTATCTGTTGGGCCAGAGTATGAACAGTGCCCCTGCTTGAGTTCGTTCCTTTTATAGGTCGGGCTCAAACATTTCGTGACTTCTGCCGTGGATGTCGAGTTTGAACTTGCCGGACAGCCTGACATGTTTGAATTTTTTAACGTTGGTGGAGTTTTAATGATGCACGACAGGTATTCTTGGGAATCCGTGTCTTTTTAAAGAGGGGTGAAGGAGCCATTTCGACCCTTTTGTGTCTTATAAATAGTCCCTTGAACTCTTCTTCTCCTTTCATTGCTTCTGAAAGACTATTTTACTTTTCTTCACTAAAAGCGCTCTTATGTGTCATTTCGACCATTTTTGTTACCTCGAGATTTCTCAACCGTGGTGTTTGAAGAGTTGCTCGCTTTTGCCAGCATGAAGGGGATCGTTTGAGTTTTGCTGTTTTTAGACGTGCTCTCCCATTTTTCACGATCTTCTTCAAGGTTGGTTCTCGTTTTTTCTTTCCCTCATCTCTCTTTTCTGATTGTGTGAGACTTGCTAGTTGTTGGGTTTCCTTTTGCTGTCTTTGCATTTTTCTTTTCGTTGTTTTGGAGAAAGTTTGGTTTGATGTGGAGCTTTTGAGAAGGTAAAACATTTATTACCGAAAGATTAAAAAGACTCTCTTCTTTTCTTGAAAGAATCTTTGTTTCTGTTGTCTTTTATGCATTGTACTGCCCCTAATGGTGCCGTTTTTGACTTAATGTCATGTCGAAAAGGTACCATTTGTTTGCTATGTAGAAAGATTTTTGAAAAGAATGGCTTTCCCTTGTATTTGCATTTGTAGGTGTAGCCTTTATGTCTCGCTATGTTATTAAGAATATGTCAACTAGGGTTCCCCCTAATCTCATTTGTTGTGTTCCTGTTACTGATAGGGAGTATTGTGTGGAGTTTCATAGGCACCATAACATTTGTAAGAATAGGGAGGATAAGAGGAACTATGTGTTAGAACCGCCCAACCCTGAGGAGAATGTGTTTCCCTCCTTTAGAGGATTCAGAACAATCCTTCTTTTATGCTTATGATTGTTTTTTTTACTAGATTGAATGTTTGACTTCTGTTTACTGCCTTTGAAATAGAAGTTCTAAGTTCTTGTAATCTTGCCCCTAGTCAATTACACCATAATTCTTGGGCTTTTATGAAAATATACGAACTTGTATGTCAGGAGTTAAATGTTGATCCTTCTCTGAAAGTTTTCTTTTATCTTTTCGTTGCAACGAAGCCTTATAGTTCTTCTAATAAGTCGGGATGGATATCCCTATGAGCTGTACAAGGTCAGAAAGTATTTTCTATTTTTGATGACTCTTTCCATGACTTCAAAAATCATTTTTTCAAGGTCTAAGCTGCTGTTGATACCTGACCTTTCTTTTTTCCTGAGAGCCGAGAGCCCCCGTTTCCTTTGTACTGGCAAGAGTCCCTTATAATTCTTAAGGTAGACCTATCCGAGTTAGATGACCTAGAGAAGGGGGGTGGTAGACTTTCTGTTGAATTCCTAAGGCCAACCTCCCCATTTGGATACGAAAAGGATTCTAGGAGACCCCGGCCTTCTGAAATCTGAGCTCGGTAGCTCTTTTTTCCTTTGCTTTTTGTATTCCAATATATATAATCTGTCCTTTCTGAGTGTATATTATTTTGTTTTGCAGAAATTATGGCTCCAAAGTCAGCTATGAGGGTTCTTTGAAACACTAAGAAGAGTGTTATGGCAAGCAAACTTGAACAAAAGAAAGAGGCCGGAGCTGGGCCATCTGTCCGATCTTTTTCTAGGAAGAGGTCAGGGTCGGATCTTACTGATGCAAGTCATTATTCCGACTCCTCTTTTCTGCCTCATCTCCTCAGAGTCCACTCCTTCTTCTACTGAGCCTCTCTCCAAAAAAAAAATTGTTGAAGAAGAGAGCATCTACACCAGAAATTTTGATTCTTTGACTTGGGGGGAGGAAAACCTTCTCCCTCACCACCATGTCAGCACGGATGATGTGGCGATTCAGAACCATCTCCAGACTCTTACTCACAGGGGGCTTTGCCTAGTGGGAGTTTGCTCCCAACTCTCCAAGGAGTGGAAGAGCTCTCCCATCCAAGCCACGTTGGGGGTCTTGGTGGTTGCCCTAGCCGATGTGGAGAGACTTAAAGAAAAGTAGAGTTGGAGCAGGAGATAAGTACTTTAAAGGCCGACTTAGAGAGAGCTCGGGAGAGAGCGACTAAGTTGGAGGTTGCTGCCACTTTGGCTGAGGAGAAAGCGAAGAAGTATCAAGATAGCTACACACGTGTCTTTGGGGAGAGGATGGCTCTTAAAGAGGAGTTGCAGAAGCACAAGGAAAAGTACGCCAAACTTGAGGAAATGACTGCTCTTGGAATGGACGAGATGTTTGAGAATCTTGAAGCTTAGGTCAAGGTCTTGGCTCCCAACTTGACCTTTCTCTCTTTAGTACCGACAACATTCAGATCGATGGCCAAATTGAGTTCCAGAAGAGGATGTCCATCTTCCTATCAATCTAAACATGCCAGAGCCTCAGGTTGGTCGGTCCTCCATGTCTAATGCTCAACCCGAACATGTCCCTGTAGAGACTTCTGCTCCTGATTTTTGTCCGCCGTTCCAGCCTCTATACATCCTCCAACTCCCCCGATCGAAGGTCAACATGCTGTAACCGGTGATAAACCCCAACTTTGTGGTTTATTTTATGTTGAATTTAGGGGATTTTATCAACTTAACCCACATTTATTCAATGAAATAGCATGGTTTCGTGAATTTTTCCTAATTGTTTCTAAAGGTTAAAAACATGCTTTTTAGGCTTTTGAATTGATAAATTTAATTCCCTTTAATTCCATTCAATGCCTTGATATGTTTGTTGAGTGATTTCAAATTTATAAGGCAAGGATTGGACGGAAGAAGTGAAGATAAAAGCATGCAAAGTGGAGAATTCATGAACAAATGAGCATTTGGAACTTCCAAAGCCACGCCCATGCGTCACCTATGCGTACGTGTGAGAAGGAAATTTGCAACACGACGCGCACGCGTCAACTATGCGCACGCGTGACGTTGGTCACGTGACCTCATTAAAGGCAACATGCTGGGGGCGATTTCTGAGCCATCCAGGCCAAAATCCAACTCATTTCTAAGGCTATTTGAGGTAGAATTCAGAAGGGAACAAGGTGGGAGCAATTAGATAGTGTAGGAAACATGTCTTAGGTTAGTTCTAGAGAGAGAAGCTCCCTCTTCTCTCTAGAAATTAGGGTTCTTATTTTAATTTCCTTCTAGATTTAGGTTTTGATTCTTGTTTTTAATTAGTTTTTCTTGCAATTTGTTGTTATTACATCTTTGCTCTCTTTGTTCTTCTTGTTAATTTTCCTTTTTATGTCACTTTAGTTTTATGAACACTCTTGGTACTTTTAATTTCAACTAATGTAATTTGATGTTTTATGTTTCTTTCTTGCTTGTTTGAGTTGTTATTGTCATTTTCTTGCATTGGGTAGTTGTAGAATTTACTATTTCTTGCAATTTACCATGTTTTTCTTTTATGCCTTCCAAGTGTTTGACAAAATGCTTGGTTGGGCTTTAGAGTAGTTATTGAGCATTCTTAGCTTAGAAAGAGAAATTGGGCAAACTTGAGTCATTAATACCCAATTTAGATTGGTGATCTAGAGTGATTAGTTACTCTTGTATCCATTGACATTACTTATGGATTGGGATTAACTAGTCTTATTTGATTTTCTCTCAATGTAAAGATAACTTATTACCTTCTTCCGATGTTGGAGATGATGAAATAGGATTAGCTCTTGTTAAGTATTGTATGATAATTAATGACTTGGATAGAAAGCCTTGATTCTCAATCTTTGCCATGAATGTTTCTCTTTAGTATTTGTTATCTTTAGTTGTTTGATTTACTTTTCTTCTCTTTTAATTTCTTGCCTTTTTATCAACCCAACCCCCGTGAAATTCATAACCAATAATTGAGCACTCGATTGTAATTCTTAGGAAGGACGACTCAGGACTAATACTCTCGGTTATTTTTAGTGGGTTGGACTTGTGACAACCAAAATTAAACTTTGATTGAGTGTTATCTGTCAGTTTGGAACTATACTTGCAATGAAGTTATTCCTTTTACTGAGAAGAAATTCTAAGCCGACAGTAAGATTACATCAAGCTTTTAGTGCCATTGCCGGGGAATTGCATGTGCTTATTGTTGGTTATTATTCATATGTGAATATTTTGAATAGTTTGCTTTTTGCTTGTTTGCTAGTTTTGGTTTAGGAGTTTGTTTTCTTTATCTCTTCTTAGTTTTTGTTTTAGTTTTCCTTCTCCGTTATGAATTCTCATCACTTTGACTATGAGTTTGGTTCAAACTATGTTGTAGGAAATGGAAATGGAAGCTTAAATGGAGGTTTGCATCAAGGATTTGAAAATCAAAGGTGGGAGGAGCCTCAAGCATATAGACAACCTTCTTGGCAATAACCTCCTCCGGGTTCTTATGGGTACAATCCAACTGCTAATGCTTACCAATCTAATGGATGTGGTGACCCTCATTGTGGTTGTTAACCACAACCACCACATGCATATAATTCTTTCCTTCAACATAGCCCTCAATAACTGGTGCACGAAATTGCAATCACACTTTTGCAACTCCGCACAACTAACCAGCAAGTGCACTGGGTCGTCCAAGTAATACCTTGCGTGAGCAAGGGTCGATCCCACGGAGATTGTCGGCTTGAAGCAAGCTATGGTTATCTTGTAAATCTTAGTCAGGATATCAGAAATTATCAGGATTGATTGTGAAAAGCAATAGAACATGAAATAAGTACTTGTTATGCAGTAATGGAGAATAGGTTAGGGTTTTGGAGATGCTCCATCTTCTGAATCTCTGCTTTCCTACTGTCTTCTTCATCAAACACGCAAGGCTCCTTCCATGGCAAGCTGTATGTAGGGTTTCACCGTTGTCAGTGGCTACCTCCCATCCTCTCAGTGAAAACGTTCCTATGCTCTGTCACAGCATAGGCTAATCAGCTGTCGGTTCTCGGTCAGGCCGGAATAGAATCCAGTGATTCTTTTGCGTCTGTCACTAACGCCCCGCCTGCTAGGAGTTTGAAGCACGTCACAGTCATTCAATCATTGAATCCTACTCAGAATACCACAGACAAGGTTTAGACCTTCCGGATTCTCTTGAATGCCGCCATCAGTTCTAGCTTATACCACGAAGATTCTGGTTAAGGAATCCAAGAGATATCTACTCAATCTAAGGTAGAACGGAGGTGGTTGTCAGGCACACGTTCATAGTTGAGAATATGATGAGTGTCACGGATCATCACATTCATCCGGGTTAAGAACAAGTGATATCTTAGAATGGAAGCAAGCATGATTGAATAAGAAACAGTAGTAATTGCATTAATCCATCAAGACACAGCAGAGCTCCTCACCCCCAACCATGGGGTTTAGAGACTCATACTGTGGAAAGTACACAAAGAAACGTGTAAAGTGTCATGAGGTCCAGATACAATGTCAAAAGATCCTATAAATAGTGAACTAGTAATCCTAAGGTTTACAGAAATGAGTAAATGACAGAAAAATCCACTTCCGGGCCCACTTGGTGTGTGCTTGGGCTGAGTATTGAAGCTTTCATGTGTAGAGACCTTTTCTGGAGTTAAACGCCAGCTTTTATGCCAGTTTGGGCGTTTAACTCCAAGTTTTATGCCAGTTCCAGCGTTAAACGCTGGAATTTCTGAGGCTGATTTGCCACGCCGGTTTGGGCCATCAAATCTTGGGCAAAGTATGGACTATCATATATTGCTGGAAAGCCCAGGATGTCTACTTTCCAACGCCGTTAAGAGCGCGCCAATTGGGCTTCTGTAGCTCCAGAAAATCTACTTCGAGTGCAGGGAGGTCAGAATCCAACAGCATCTGCAGTCCTTTTCAGTCTCTGAATCGGATTTTTGCTCAGGGCCCTCAATTTCAGCCAGAAAATACCTGAAATCACAGAAAAACACATAAACTCATAGTAAAGTCCAGAAAAGTGAATTTTAGCTAAAAACTAATAAAAATATACTAAGAACTCAACTAAAACTACTAAAAACATACTAAAAACAATGCCAAAAAGGGTACAAATTATCCGCTCATCACAACAGCAAACTTAAATTGTTGCTTGTCCCCAAGCAACTGAAAATCAAAATAGGATAAAAAGAAGAGAATATACTATAGATTCCAAAATATCAAAGAAACATAGTTCCAATTAGATGAGCGGGACTAGTAGCTTTTTCCCTCCGAACAGTTTTGGCATCTCACTCTATCCTTTGAAGTTCAGAATGATTGGCATCTATAAGAACTCAGAACTCAGATAGTGTTATTGATTCTCCTAGTTAAGTTTAATGATTCTTGAACATAGCTAGTGTATGAGTCTTGGCTGTGGCCCAAAGCACTCTGTCATCCAGTATTACCACCGGATACATACATGCCACAGACACATAATTGGGTGAACCTTTTTAGATTGTGACTCAGCTTTGCTAGAGTCCCCAATTAGAGGTGTCCAGGGTTCTTAAGCACACTCTTTTTTCCTTGGTTCACAACTTTATTTCTTTCTTTTTCTTTCTTTCTCTCTTTTTTTTTTCGAAATTTTTTTTTTGTATTCACTGCTTTTTCTTGCTTCAAGAATCACTTTGATGATTTTTCAGATCCTCAATAACAGTTCTCCTTTTCCATCATTCTTTCAAGAGCCAACAATTTTAATATTCTTAAAACAAGTTCAAAAGACATATGCACTGTTCAAGCATTCATTCGGAAAACAAAAAGTATTGTCACCACATCAAGCTAATTCAACTAGTTTCAAGGATAAATTTCGAAATCCTGTACTTCTTGTTCTTTTGTGATTAAAGCATTTTTCATTTAAGAGAGGTGATGGATTCATAGGACATTCATAGCTTTAAGGCATAAAATTTTATTAATTATGAATTAAGAACAAGACTCAAATATAGATATAAGATGAGACTAAAAAAAATAAAAATAGGAATAGCAAACAAAAGAAAAACGCAAAAATAGGCTCCTAATGATAGAGGTTTTCACAGAGTTAGGACTCAACAACCTTGATTTTGAGAAGTGGATGCTCCCTCAGCTTGAGAGGAGAGCTTCTGGCGTTTCATCTCTTGGAGTTCACGCCCCTGCTTCTCTTGTTCCTTCAGCAATTTGCAGAGCATGCAGTTCTGATTCTGCTGTTCTTCCTTCAGTTGCTCCATAGTTTCTTGCAACTTGGTGATAGATGCTTCTAGGCTGGCCCAGTAGCCAATTTCAGGAAATTCAAGGAGGAACTCCTGCGCCCTCCTTTTGATAGAGTTGTCTTGCATTTGTCCTTCCATTGACTTCTTGGTGATTGGATGTTCAATAGGTATGAATTCATCTACTCCCATCTTTACCCCAGCCTCTTTACAGAGCAAGGAGATCAAGCTTGGGTAAGCCAATTTGGCTTCAGTGGAATTCTTATTTGCAATTGTGTAGATCTCACAAGCAATCACATGATGAACCTCCACTTCTTTTCCAAGCATAATGCAATGAATCATCACTGCTCTCTTGATGGTGACCTCAGAACGGTTGCTAGTGGGCAGTATAGAACGCCCAATAAAGTCTAGCCAACCTCTTGCAATTGGTTTGAGGTCTCCCCTCTTGAGTTGGTTTGGGACACCCTTAGAATTGGTTATCCACTTAGATCCAGGGAGGCATATGTCCTCTAGAACTTGATCCAACCCTTTATCTGCTCTCACCATCCTCCTATTAAAGGAGTCAGGATCATCTTGCAGTAGAGGCAATTTGAAGATTTCTCTTATTTTGTCCAGATGAAAGTACATAACTTTCCCTCTGACCATGGTTCTGTAGGTATGGTAAGCAGTTCCAGTCATTCTCTGCTTATCTGTTAGCCACAGATTTGAGTAGAATTCCTGAACCATGTTCCTTCCAACCTTTATCTCAGGATTGGTTAGAACTTCCCATCCTCTGTTTCGAATTTGCTCTTGGATCCCCGGATATTCATCTTCTTTCAGATCAAATTTAACTTCCGGGATCACTAACCTCAAACCCATTATCTTGTGATAATGGTCTTCATGTTCTTTGGTTAAGAACTTCTCTTGGTTCCAAAGATTCTTTGGATTATTCTCTTTCTTTCCTCTTAAATTGGTTTGTTTTCCTTTAGGAGCCATGATCTTGATGAATCTTGGCTTAGTGATCACGGAAAAGCACACCAAACTTAGAGGTTTGCTTGTCCTCAAGCAAAAGAAAGAAGAGAAGAGAGAGAGAGGAAGAGGAAATTCGAATGGTGTGGTGGAATGAGGGGGACAAACGTGTATTTATAAGGTGGGGAGGGGAGATCTCGAAAAGAAAAGAAAAATTTGAAAGGAGATTTGAGAATATATAGAAAGAATTTGAGAGAAAGGTGAGTTTTTGAACAATATTTGGAATTGATTTGAGATAGATTTGAAGAATGGTTTTGATTTTTGAAGATTTGAAAGTGAATGATGAATGGTTGAAGTGTGATTTTGTAGAAAAGTATGGGTAAGAAAAGGAAAGTTTGAAAAAATTTGGTTTGAAAACAAAATTGTGGTCCCCCCACCTTTCTGGCGTTAAACGCCCAGAATGGCACCCATTCTGGCGTTTAACGCCCATTTGATGCCCCTTTTGGGCGTTTAACGCCCAGCCAGGTGCCCTGGCTGGCGTTAAACGCCAGAATTCCTTTATCACTGGGCGTGATGCTGCACACCTGGCGTTAAACGCCCAGAATGGTGCCCATTCTGGCGTTTAACGCCCAAAATGGCACCATTCCTGGCGTTAAACGCCCATAATGGTACCCATTCTGGCGTTTAACGCCCAAAATGCCCCTTACTGGCATTTTTTCACCAGTAAGCTCATTTTCTCTGCTTTTTGAGCTGAATCCTTCTGTAACTCTGTGAATTCCTTTATTTTTGATACTTGCCTCTGTAAGAACAAATCATATAACCTCCTAATGACTGGGTTGCCTCCCAGCAAGCGCTTCTTTACTGTCTTTAGCTGGACCTTCACTGAGAATCACTCAAGTCTCAGTTTTGAGCATTCCTGCTCAAAATTGCCTTCAAGATAATGCTTGATTCTCTGTCCATTAACAATGAACTTTTTGTCAGAATCAATATCCTGAAGCTCAACATATCCATATGGTGAGACTCCTGTAATCACATACGGACCCCTCTACCGGGATTTGAGTTTTCCTGGAAACAATTTGAGCCTAGAGTTGAAGAGTAGAACTTTTTGTCCTGGCTCAAAGACTCTGGTTGACAACTTCTTGTCATGCCATTTCTTTGCCTTTTCCTTATAAATTTTTGCATTTTCAAAGGCATTGAGTCTGAACTCCTCTAGCTCATTTAGCTGGAGTAATCTCTTTTCACCAGCTAACTGTGCATCCATGTTTAGGAATCTGGTTGCCCAGTAGGCTTTATGTTCCAGTTCCACGGGCAGATGACAGGCCTTTCCATACACCAGTTGGTATGGAGAAGTTCCTATAGGAGTCTTGAATGCTGTTCTGTATGCCCACAGAGCATCATCCAAGCTCTTTGCCCAATCCTTTCTTCGGGCTATCACAGTCCGTTCCAGGATTCTCTTTAGCTCTCTGTTAGAGACTTCAGCTTGCCCATTTGTCTGTGGATGATACGGAGTTGCCGCTTTATGGCTGATTCCATATCTAACCATAGCAGAGTATAGCTGTCTATTGCAGAAATGAGTGCCCCCATCACTGATTAGTACTCTGGGAACACCAAACCTGCTGAAGATGTGTTTCTGGAGGAATTTTAGCACGGTCTTGGTATCATTAATGGGTGTAGCAATTGCTTCTACCCACTTAGATACGTAGTCCACTGCCACCAGAATGTAAGTGTTTGAGTATGATGGTGGGAATGGACCCATGAAGTCAATTCCCCATACATCAAACAATTCTATCTCTAATATCCCTTGTTGAGGCATGGCATATCCGTGAGGCAGGTTACCAGCTCTTTGGCAACTGTCACAGTTACGCACAAACTCTCGGGAATCTTTATAGAGAGTAGGCCAGTAGAAGCCACATTGGAGGACTTTAGCGGCTGTTCGCTCACTTCCAAAATGCCCTCCATACTGTGATCCATGGCAATGCCATAGGATCTTTTGTGCTTCTTCTCTGGGTACACATCTGCGGATTACTCCGTCTGCACATCTCTTAAAGAGATATGGTTCATCCCAGAGGTAGTACTTGGCATCCGAAATTAATTTCTTTCTTTGCACTTTGCTGTACTCCTGGGGTATGAACCTCACAGCTTTATAATTTGCAATATCTGCAAACCAAGGAGCTTCCTAGATGGCGAAGAGTTGCTCATCTGGGAAAGTCTCAGAGATCTCAGTAGAAGGGAGGGACGCCCCAGCTACTGGTTCTATTCGGGACAGATGATCAGCTACTTGGTTCTCTGTCCCTTTTCTGTCTCTTATTTCTATATCAAACTCTTGCAGAAGCAACACCCATCTTTTTAGCCTGGGTTTTGAATCCTGCTTTGTGAGTAAGTATTTAAGAGTAGCATGGTCAGTGTACACAATCACTTTGGATCCTACTAGATAAGATCTAAACTTGTCAATGGCATAGACCACTGCAAGTAATTCTTTTTCTGTGGTTGTGTAATTCTTCTGTGCGTCATTTAGAACACGGCTAGCATAATAAATGACATGCAGAAGTTTGTTATGCCTCTGTCCCAACACTGCACCAATGGCATGATCACTGGCATCACACATTAATTCAAATGGCAATGTCCAATCTGGTGCAGAGATGACTGGTGCTGTGACCAGCTTAGCTTTCAGGGTCTCAAATGCCTGCAGACACTGTGTGTCAAACACAAATGGTGTGTCAGCAGCTAGCAGGTTACTTAAAGGTTTTGCAATTTTTGAAAAATCCTTTATAAACCTTCTGTAGAATCCTGCATGCCCCAGAAAGCTTCTGATTGCCTTAACATTGGCAGGTGGTGGTAATTTTTCAATTACCTCTACCTTTGCCTTATCCACCTCTATTCCCTTGCATGAAATTTTGTGCCCAAGGACAATTCCTTCAGTCACCATAAAGTGACATTTCTCCCAGTTTAAAACCAGGTTAGTCTCTTGGCACCTTTTCAGGACAAGTGCTAGGTGATTAAGACAAGAGCTGAATGAGTCTCCATATACTGAAAAGTCGTCCATGAAGACTTCCAGAAATTTCTCTACCATATCTGAGAAGATAGAGAGCATGCACCTCTGAAAGGTTGCAGGTGCATTGCACAGACCAAAAGGCATCCTCCTATAGGCAAACACGCTAGAAGGGCAAGTGAATGCTGTTTTCTCTTGGTCCTGAGGATCTACTGCAATTTGGTTGTAGCCTGAATAGCCATCCAAAAAGCAGTAATAGTCATGCCCAGCTAGTCTTTCTAGCATTTGGTCTATGAATGGTAAAGGAAAATGATCCTTTCTGGTGGCTGTATTGAGCCTTCTGTAGTCAATACACATACGCCATCCTGTAACTGTTCTTGTAGGAACCAGTTCATTTTTTTCATTATGAACCACTGTCATGCCTCCCTTTTTGGGGACAACTTGGACAGGGCTCACCCAGGGACTATCTGAAATAGGATAAATAATCCCAGCCTCTAGTAATTTAGTGACCTCTTTCTGCACCACCTCATTCATGGCTGGATTTAGCCTCCTCTGTGGTTGGACCACTGGTTTGGCATTATCCTCCAACAGGATCTTGTGCATGCATCTAGCTGGGCTAATGCCCTTAAGATCACTTATGGACCACCCAAGAGCTGTCTTGTGTGTCCTCAGCACTTGAATTAGTGCTTCCTCTTCCTGTGGATTTAAAGTAGAGCTTATAATCACTGGAAAAGTTTCTCCCTCTCCCAGAAATGCATATTTCAGGGATGGTGGTAGTGGTTTGAGTTCAGGTTTGGGAGGTTTATCCTCCTCCTGAGGAATTTTCGAAAATTCCTTTGCTTCCTCTAGTTCTTCTTGATCAGGTTGAGCATCTTTGAAGATGTCCTCAAGCTCTGATTCTAGGCTTTCAGCCATATTGATCTCTTCTACCAGAGAGTCAATAATGTCAGCGCCCATGCAGTCATGTGGTGTGTCTGGATGCTGCATAGCTTTTACAGCATTTAACTTGAACTCATCCTCATTGACTCTCAAGGTTACTTCCCCTTTTTGTACATCAATGAGAGTTCGTCCAGTTGCTAGGAAAGGTCTTCCTAGAATGAGAGTTGCACTCTTGTGCTCCTCCATTTCCAGCACCACAAAGTCAGTTGGAAAGGTGAATGGCCCAACCTTGACAATCATATCCTCTATTATGCCTGATGGATGTTTAATGGAGCCATCAGCAAGTTGGAGGCATATCCTGGTTGGTTTGACTTCTCCAGTCAACCCAAGCTTTCTGATAGTGGATGCAGGTATTAGATTGATGCTTGCTCCAAGATCACATAGGGCTGTCTTGGTGCAAGCGCCTTCTAATGTGCATGGTATCAGAAAGCTTCCAGGATCTTGAAGCTTTTCTGGTAAGCTTTTCAAAATGACTGCACTGCATTCTTCAGTGAGAAACACTTTTTCAGTTTCTCTCCAATCCTTCTTATGACTTAAGATTTCCTTCATGAACTTAGCATAAGAAGGTATTTGCTCAAGTGCCTCTGCAAACGGAATCTTTATTTCAAGAGTCCTTAGGTAGTCTGCAAAGCGGGCAAATTGCTTATCCTGTTCCGCTTTGCGGAGTTTCTGAGGATAAGGCATCTTGGCTTGATATTCTTCAACCTTAGATGCTGCAGGTTTATTCCTTACAGAAGTGGTTGAAGAAGCCTTTTTAGAGGGATTACTGTCAGCACTCTCAGGTGTCTGATCTTCCCTTGGCGTTTGAACGCCAGGAGTGGGTGAAGATTGGGCGTTAAACGCCAACTTCTCTCCCTTTTCTGGCGTTTGAACGCCAGAACTGGGCAAGGAATGGGCGTTTAACGCCAACTTTCCTTCCCTTTCTGGCGTTTGAACGCCAATAACATTCCTCTCTGGGCTCTTACTGTCCTCAGAGGGATTTTGAACAGTGGTTTGGTTATCCTCTGTCAATTGTTCCCTGTTTGGCTTTTTGCTCTTTTGACCAGTGGTATTCAGTGTCTTCCCACTCCTCAGTTGAACTGCTTGACACTCCTCTGTTATCTGTTTAGATATTTGTTGTTTTGCTTGATTCAATTGCAGTTCTATGTTCTTGTTAGCAACTTTAGTTTCATAGAGCATCTCTTTAAATTCTGCTAACTGTTCTGTCATCAGGAGCAATTGTTGATTAAGCTCAATTATCTGTTCTTGAGGATTAGGGTCAGTGACTACTGTCATGACTTCCTCATCTGGAGAGAACTCATTGCTAGAATACAAATATTGGTTTCTAGCAACAGTGTCTATAAGCTCTTGAGCTTCTTCAATTGTTTTCCTCATGTGTATAGATCCACCAGCTGAGTGGTCTAAAGACATCTGAGCTTTTTCTGTAAGCCTATAGTAGAAGATGTCTAACTGTACCCATTCTGAAAACATCTCAGAGGGACATTTCCTTAGCATACCTCTATACCTCTCCCAGGCATTGTAAAGGGATTCATTATCCTCTTGTTTAAAGCCTTGGATGTCCAGCCTTAGCTGTGTCATCCTCTTTGGAGGGTAAAAATGATTCAGGAATTTGTCTGACAACTGTTTCCATGTCTTTATGCTTGCTGTAGGTTGGTTATTCAACCACCTTTTAGCTTGATCTTTTACAGCAAATGGAAACAGTAATAGTCTGTAGACATCCTGATCCACCTCTTTATCATGTACTGTGTCAGCAATTTGTAAGAACTGTGCCAGAAACTCAGTAGGTTCTTCCTGTGGAAGACCGGAATACTGGCAATTTTGCTGCACTATGATAATGAGTTGAGGATTTAGCTCAAAGCTGCTTGCTTTGATGGGAGGTGTACAGATGCTACTCCCATATGCAGCTGTAATGGGGTTAGCATATGACCCCAGAGTCCTTTTGGACTGATCACTCCCACTTAGGTCCATAATGGACAAAAGGGAGATGATAATGATTGCAAACAGATAAATTTTGTTTTTTTTTTTTGAATTAAACGAAAAAAATAAAATAAAATAAAATAAAATTAAAATAAAGATTCGAAAATCAAAAAAGAAAATAAGATCAAAGCAAATTGAGAACTGAATCAATTAAGTAATTAAAAAGATTTTGAAAATAGCAATTAAAAAGATATGATTGAAAAAAATTTTATGAAAAAGATTTGATTTTTGAAAAGAGGAAAGAGAAAAACACAAAAAAGACACCAAACTTAAAATTTTTAGAAAATTAAACACTAATTTTTCGAAAATTTTAAGGGAAAAACACAAAGAAGACACCAAACTTAGAATTTTTACGGATCAAAAAGGGACTAAGGACATGCAAAATCGAAAATTAAAAGAAAAGTAAAAGCATGCAATTGACATCAAACTTAGAATATGAAACTAGACTCAACTAAAAGACTCTAAACCAATTAAAAAAAAAACAGTCCTAATCTAAGCAACAAGATAAGCCGTCAGTTGTCCAAACTCGAACAATCCCCGGCAACGGCGCCAAAAACTTGGTGCACGAAATTGCAATCACACTTTTGCAACTCCGCACAACTAACCAGCAAGTGCACTGGGTCGTCCAAGTAATACCTTGCGTGAGCAAGAGTCGATCCCACGGAGATTGTCGGCTTGAAGCAAGCTATGGTTATCTTGTAAATCTTAGTCAGGATATCAGAAATTATCAGGATTGATTGTGAAAAGCAACAGAACATGAAATAAGTACTTGTTATGCAGTAATGGAGAATAGGTTGGGGTTTTGGAGATGCTCCATCTTCTGAATCTCTGCTTTCCTACTGTCTTCTTCATCAAACACGCAAGGCTCCTTCCATGGCAAGCTGTATGTAGGGTTTCACCGTTGTCAGTGGCTACCTCCCATCCTCTCAGTGAAAACGTTCCTATGCTCTGTCACAGCATAGGCTAATCAGCTGTCGGTTCTCGGTCAGGCCGGAATAGAATCCAGTGATTCTTTTGCGTCTGTCACTAACGCCCCGCCTGCTAGGAGTTTGAAGCACGTCACAGTCATTCAATCATTGAATCCTACTCAGAATACCACAGACAAGGTTTAGACCTTCCGGATTCTCTTGAATGCCGCCATCAGTTCTAGCTTATACCACGAAGATTCTGGTTATGGAATCCAAGAGATATCTACTCAATCTAAGGTAGAACGGAGGTGGTTGTCAGGCACACGTTCATAGTTGAGAATATGATGAGTGTCACGGATCATCACATTCATTCGGGTTAAGAACAAGTGATATCTTAGAATGGAAGCAAGCATGATTGAATAAGAAACAGTAGTAATTGCATTAATCCATCAAAACACAGCAGAGCTCCTCACCCCCAACCATGGGGTTTAGAGACTCATACTGTGGAAAGTACACAAAGAAATGTGTAAAGTGTCATGAGGTCCAGATAAAATGTCAAAAGATCCTATAAATAGTGAACTAGTAATCCTAAGGTTTACAGAAATGAGTAAATGACAGAAAAATCCACTTCCGGGCCCACTTGGTGTGTGCTTGGGCTGAGTATTGAAGCTTTCATGTGTAGAGACCTTTTCTGGAGTTAAACGCCAGCTTTTATGCCAGTTTGGGCGTTTAACTCCAAGTTTTATGCCAGTTCCAGCGTTAAACGCTGGAATTTCTGAGGCTGATTTTCCATGCCGGTTTGGGCCATCAAATCTTGGGCAAAGTATGGACTATCATATATTGCTGGAAAGCCCAGGATGTCTACTTTCCAACGCCGTTGAGAGCGCGCCAATTGGGCTTCTGTAGCTCCAGAAAATCCACTTCGAGTGCAGGGAGGTCAGAATCCAATAGCATCTGCAGTCCTTTTCAGTCTCTGAATCGGATTTTTGCTCAGGGCCCTCAATTTCAGCCAGAAAATACCTGAAATCACAGAAAAACACACAAACTCATAGTAAAGTCCAGAAAAGTGAATTTTAGCTAAAAACTAATAAAAATATACTAAGAACTCAACTAAAACTACTAAAAACATACTAAAAACAATGCCAAAAAGGGTACAAATTATCCGCTCATCAATAACCTCACTCACAAGTCCCACACCACCATTCACCTCCATACAATCCTAACCTATATCCACCATACCAACAACCATATGAGCCATACTTAAAGCCACCACCACTCCAACATCAATATTCTCAAGAACCATCAATCCCATATACATCACCTCCATATCCCAACCAAGATGCACCACCTTCCATTTATGAACCCATTTTCCCAAACAATAAACCCTCTCTTCCACCACCTCCTTCAATGGATGAAGCTCTCCATAATTTCTTGCAAGAACAACAAAGAGATATTATCTCTTATATCAAAAAGAAAGAAGAACTGCAAAAGGAGCTAAAGAAGATAGAAATCATGATGGCTACCATGACTGAAGTAGCTAACCGCATGGCCTCCCACCTAAGCTCATGCATTCAAGATACTCCCATTGAAGAATGTGGAGGACCAACCAAGGAGTATAGTGAGGGAGTGAATTTGGAGCTATAAGATGAAGAAGAGGAGTTGAAGCAAGAATCACAACCAAGGGAGGAAGTTGAGACAATTGAGTTGGAAGGAGCGGTTAAAGAATTAGGAGAGGTTGATCTAGAATTGGACTCAATCATTGATGAGTTCTTGTCCACACTAACAAATCACCTCGATGATCCTATTGAGCCTTCTTCCATTGAACTTGAAAGTAATGTTAAGGAGGGTGCGCAACCTCCAAAGCATATGGTGAATGATAATGAATTGGAAGAAGTGAAGCAAGCAACAAACCCACATCTTGATGATGATTCCACACCAACACATGATCCTTTGGTATTTGAGGAGTCTTCTTCCATTAAAATTGAGGTTGATGTTGGAATAAGTTCCACATTACCTCCAAGTTGTGACATGAAGGATGGAGAAAAGTTAGAAGAGGTTGGTGAGGAAGTGATCAAATGTGAAGAACCTTGTCAAGAAGTGGACATGGAAGATGCTTGTCAGGAGATGGAGGTAGTCAAAAAAGAGCACAAGAGAGTGAAAATTACAATGCCATTGGAAGCCTCCCTCACTAAGCAACCATCAATTCTTTCATTCAAGTGGATAAATCTCTTATCTCTAAGCATTGTAATTCCACTTGAATATGGTTTGCTTGAAATGGATAGCCAACTTAGAGCTCTTTCCATGGTAAACTCTTTCCATTCTCTTATATATATAATCAATGAATGAACTGAGTTGCCATTGTTAGGTAGTTTTTCTCTTTTCTATGCTTTTGTATATATTGCTCTGATTGCTAGTTGTTTGGTAAATTAGTTTAATTTCATATTTAATTTAGTTTGTTGAGTTTATTTGGGAGTCTTGTATGTTAAATAAGGTTTGATGATATTTTGGTAGCTGTTTGGATGTTTGGAATGCTTGGTTTGGTGCTAGAACTTTGAAAATTTTGAAAAATAGAGCACCCAGCCACGCGTACGCATGACCCACGCATACACGTGACTCCAAGGTTCCAACCTCCCACGTGTAAGCGTCACCCAAGTGTACACGTGACTCCCAAAATTTTGCAGGTACAGTACAAAAACCAGAGACTTGTGCGAAAAAGGGTGCTGAAATTGTGCGTTTAGCACAATTTTGCCCCGCGCGTACGCGTGCTCCACGCCTACGCGTCATCTTCTTTTCTCTCCCATCACGCGTGCGCGTCGAGGATGGGTATGCGTCATACCCTTTTTTCTCCTCTCATGCCTATGCGTGACCCATGCATAGGCCTCGCACCCTATTTTTGCCATGCACGCATACGCGTAACCTGACGTGTACGCGTGACCCCCTGCCCTATTTCACTCACTTCTTTTCTTCTTTTCTCTCAATTTCTTTTCTTCTTTTCCCTTCTCTTCTTTTCTTTCCCTCCTTCAACCATAATCCAACACTACCAATAACCATCCACCATCACCTTATTTAGTTAGTTAGTTAGTTAGTTTAATTTTTGTTTTAGGCTATAAGTGTTGCATTATTAATTTTGTTTGCTTTTTATTGCTAATTATTATTAACTTGATGCTATTTTAGCATAATTGTTTTTGATATTCATTGTTGGTTTCTTCATTGAGGTTATATTTTGTTACTTGGTTTTGAGTTTTCATTTTGAACATTTGTGAACACCAAGTGCATGAGAATTGCCTTTAAAGCATTTTAAATCCTTTTTGAATTGCATGATTTGGCCACCATGTGATTTGAATTCTCTACTTTGACTAGGCAAATTCTTGTTAGATGTTATGCATTTACCTTAATGTATTGTGTTGCTTGATCATATGCATCCTTATGTTATGCTTATGCCTTAATGACATGTTGACCAATAATTGTTTACTTATGTGCTCTACACGTACATAACACTATTCATTTTGGCATAATGCTTCAATTGTGAAATTGGATTGTAAGCTCACCTAGGGACATCCTTTTGAAATTCTCAAGCTATATGGACCATGCTTGCTATGTGGTTAATTCTCACCTCTAGCTCTCTTTTACTACATGCATAGCAACTATGTTTCCCATTATATGTCCATTAAGTATTGCAAATAAAATTCTAAGTGTATCATCGATTGATGTATAAGTTTCATATACCATTTTGTTCATTAAGTTTCTTTGCACATCAACCAATGTCCAATCATTATCCATTTCACAATTGCTTGATTATTTGCTTGAGTACTTTCTTGCTTCTTTATTGCTTGTTTGTTTGTCTTAACATACAATTTTCCTTTGAAGTATTTCAAGAACACTTGAATGAGTGATGTGTTTACTTCTTTTGTGTAATTGTGACATGGCTCTCTATGCTAATGTGTTTGTTCCAAACGGCGCCCAATTTAGAACTCACACACTATTTTTTATCAATGTCACACTAATTCACTTACTTCATTCTAATGATTTACCTCATTCCAACAATTTATGCTTTCTTGCTTTTGCATTTTCTCATCTTACTGTGCTATTTTCTATTTTTCATGAGTGAGTCATCATAAGCAAAAACGGAAGCGGGGAAAAAAACACGCAGCAGTCGATTGATCCACCAGCTGAAGGTCGGGTGATGACAACTCCTTCTACCCCGCTTGATCTTTCAATACACCGATGACGGTGCAAACTTTTAAGTGTGGGGAGGTCGTCCAACCGATCGACATTTTTGGGTGACAAGTTTTTAATCCTAACACTTTCGCATTTTAATTTTTTTCTATTATTTTTAGGTCATTTATAATTTTTTGTTGCATTCCCTTAGTTTGCATATATATATATATATAAAACATTCTTAATAGGGCATTGACATCCCAACTGATTTGAGTAAAAAAAATTTCATTGAACTTGCTTGAATTATATATTGTGGAACATGTTTTTGAGCTAAGAACACATAAGCATGTAAGTTTTTGAGCCTAATTATGTGGTTACATCATATAACCACTATTGTCATTCTAGTGGGTATTATTCTATCTATGACTGTATTCTTTGATTTGTTTGATTCTTTATGTCCATTATTTTGTGTATGAATACATCTATATGATTGAGGCCTTTATTTCATTTGAGTTCACTTACCCAAATAGCCTTATCTTTTATCTACCGTTGTTAGCCAACTTTCAGCCTATGCTAAACCCCTTTTGTTCTTAATTTTAGCACATTACAAGCCTTAAAGCGATAAATAATAAATGTGCCTTGTTTGGATCTTTGATTAGTTTAGGCTAGTGAGGTTGTTTATCATTCAATTGTGGGAAATTAGGAAACATTGGGTGAGATAAAAGTGTATTTTGGGGAGGTTTGATAAACCCCAATTTTGTAGTTTATCTTGTGTTGAATTTAGAGAATTCTATCAACTTATCCCACATTTATTCAATGAAATAGCATAGTTTCGTGAATTTCTCCTAATTGTGCTTAATGGTTAAAAACATGCTCTTTAGGCCTTTGAATTGATAAATTTAATTCACTTTAATTCCATTTGATGCCTTAATATATTTGTTGAGTGATTTTAGATTTATAAGGCAAGGATTGGATAGAAGAAGTGAAGAGAAAAGCATGCAAAGTGGAGGATTCATGAAGGAATGAGCATTTGGAGGATTCAAGGTCACGCGCACGCATCACCCAGCGTATGCGTGAGGAGGAAATTTGCAACACGACGCGCACGCGTCAACCACGCGCACACGTGACGTTGGTCACGTGACCTCATTAAAGGCAACATGCTGTGGGCAATTTCTGAGCCATCCAGGTCCAAATCTAACTCATTTATGAGGCTATTTGATGTAGAATTCAAGAGAGAATAAGGGGGAAAAATTAGATAGTGTAGGAAACATGCCTTAGGTTAGTTCTAGAGAGAGAAGCTCCCTATTCTCTCTAGAAATTAGGGTTCTTAGTTTAATGTCCTTCTAGATTTAGGTTTTGATTCTTGTTTTCAATTATTTTTTCTTACAATTTGTTGTTATTACATCTTTGCTCTCTTAGTTCTTGTTCATTTTCCTTTTTATGTCACTTTAGTTTTATGAACACTCTTGGTACTTTTAATTTCAACTAATGCAATTTGATATTTTATTTTCTTTCTTGCTTATATGAGTTGTTATGGCCATTTTCTTGCATTGGGTAGTTGTAGAATTTACTATTTCTTTTAATTTACCATGTTTTTCTTTTATGCCTTCCAAGTGTTTGACAAAATGCTTGTTTGGGCTTTAGAGTAGTTTTTGAGCATTCTTGGCTTGGAAAGAGAAATTGGGCAATCTTGAGTCATTAATACCCAATTTAGATTGGTGAACTAGAGTGATTAGTTAGTCCTGTATCCATTGACATTACTTATGGATTAGGATTAACTAGTCCTATTTGACTTTCTCTCTATGTGAAGATAACATATTACCTTCTTCCGATGTTAGAGATGACGAAATAGGATTAGCTCTTGTTAAGTATTGTATGATAATTAATGACCAAGATAGAAAACCTTGATTCTCAATCTTTGCAATGAATTTATCTCTTTAGTATTTGTTATCTTTAGTTATTTGATTTACTTTTCTTGTCATTTAATTTCTTGCATTTTTATCAACCCAACCCCCGTGAAACTCATAACCAATAATTGAGCACTCGATTGTAATTCCTAGGGAGAACGACTTGGGACTAATACTCTCAGTTATTTTTAGTGGGTTAGACTTGTGATAACCAAAATTAAACTTTGATTGAGTATTATTTGTACTGGTTTGGAACTATACTTGCAACGAAGTTATTCCTCTTACTGAGAAGAAATTCTAAGCCGACGGTAATACTACATCAACTGGTGAGGCCTATAACCCTCTCATGGGCGAGGAGTCTTAGGATGCTTTAAGTTTTTCACTTTGTTTGCGGTGGCCCGACCCCTGGGCATTTATGACAACTTGGCTTTGTAATAGCTAGTAGTCTTTTGAACACTTTCTTTTAGTGCTTAGTTGCTTGTTCACAACTTTTGTTAAGCAATGTTCAAAAACTTTATCATAGTTTGCTTCTGTTGAGTACTTATGGTAAGTCACGACTTGGTTTGACCTTTGGATATTTAATGACTTTATTAATTTCCTTATGTATGCCCGACTTTATGCAATTGGTATTGTCTTAAGTTATATTTATAACTCTATTTTTTATCCGACCTGTTTAAGGTTGCTTTGTACGAGTTATTTTTATAACTTCTTACATTAATTTATACATCGTCGCTTTATCTTGCTGACCACTTTAGGTCGGGCAATGATTTTTGCGGTTTGTCGAGATTTTTGCTAAAGGCTTGGGTGCCTGATGAGCGGATATTTTATACGCTTTTTGGGGGTAATTTCATGTAGATTTTAGTATGTTTTAATTACTTTTTAGTTAAATATTATTAGTTTTTAGGCAAAAATCATATTTCCGGACTTTACTATGAGTTTTTGTGTTTTTCTGTGATTTCAGGTATTTTCTGGCTAAAATTGAGGGAGCTGAGCAAAAAATCTGAGTTAGGCTGAAAAAGGACTACTGATGCTGTTGGATTCTGACCTCCCTGCACTCGAAATGAATTTTCTGGAGCTACAGGAGTCCAATTGGCGCGCTCTCAATGGCGTTGGAAAGTAGACATCCAGGGCTTTCCAGCAATATATAATAGTCTATACTTTGCACGAAGATAGATGACGTAAACTGGCGTTCAACGCCAGTATCATGCTGCTGTCTGGCGTCCAGCGCCAGAAACAGGTTACAAGCTGGAGTTCAACGCCAAAAACAGGTTACAACCTGGCGTTGAACGCCCAAAACAGCCCCAGGCACGTGAGAAGCTTAAGTCTCAGCCCCATCACACACCAAGTGGGCCCCAGAAGTGGATTTCTGCACTATCTATCATAGTTTACTCATTTTCTGTAAACCTAGGTTACTAGTTTACTATTTAAACAACTTTTAGACATTTACTTTGCATCTCATGATGTCTATAGAACTGGATTTTATATTCCTTGGCAGCATGAGTCTCTAAACTCCATTGTTGGGGGTGAGGAGCTCTGCAGCGTCTCGATGAATTAATGCAATTGATTTTATTTCTCCATTCAAACGTGTGTGTTCCCATCTAAGATGTTCATTCGCGCTTAATTATGAAGAAGGTGATGATCCGTGACACTCATCACCTTCCTCAATCCATGAATGTGTGCCTGACAACCACCTCCGTTCTACATCAGATTGAATGAGCTTCTCTTAGATTCCTTAATCAGAATCTTCGTGGTATAAGCTAGAATTGATGGCGGCCACTCTTGAGGATCGGAAAAGTCTAAACCTTGTCTGTGGTATTCCGAGTAGGATTCAAGGATTGAATGGCTGTGACGAGCTTCAAACTCGCGATTACTGGGCGTGATGACAAACGCAAAAGAATCAATGGATCCTATTCCAACATGATCGAGAACCAACAGCTGATTAGCCGTGCTGTGACAGAGCATCTGGACCGTTTTCACTGAGAGGATGGGAGGTAGCCACTGACAATGGTGACACCCTACATACAGCTTGCCATGGAGGGAACTTTGCACTTTTCCATGGATGGAATATTACATTACAGAAATTTAGAAGACAAAGCATCTCCAAAACTCCAACATATTCTCCATTACTACATTACAAGTAATTAATTCACGCTCTTTTATTTTTCTAATAATTCAAACTGATAATTTTAATTGAAATCCTGACTAAGAATAATAAAATAAACATAGCTTGCTTCAAACCAATAATCTCCGTGGGATCGACCCTTACTCACGTAAGGTATTACTTGGACGACCCAGTGCACTTGCTGGTTAGTTGTGCGGATTGCAAAAGTGTGATTGCAATTTCGTGCACCAAGTTTTTGGCGCCGTTGCCGGGGATTATTCGAGTTTGAACAACTAAAGGTTTATTTTGTTGCTTAGATTAGGAAGAATTTATCCTTTTTTTCACTAGAATTGCATCTTTTATTATCCCTTTTTTTAAAATTTTTTTTTTCAAAAATATTATTTTTCTTTATCAATTTTTAATTTTTTTTCGTGAGTTTAATGTCTTGTTCTAAGTTTGGTGTCAATTGCATGCTTTTCTTTGTCTCTTAATTTTTCGAATTGCATGTTCTTGTTCTTCCTTGATCTTCAAATTGTTCTTGTCAAATTCTCTTGTTTGATCTTGAGTTTTTCTTGTTTTGTGTCTTTTCTTGTTTTTCTTGTAATTTTTTTCAAAACATTAGTTTTCAAAATTTTTTATTTTATCCATAAAAATAGTACATCTTCAAAACAAGTGTTACATTTACTGCCCAATTGGCTAGAGCATTGGTTTATATTCTTGATGAGTGGGCATCAGTTCTTTTGAAAATCTTTTTTTTTTTAAAAATAATTTTGCTTGATTTAATCTTGTGCCAAACTTTAAGTTTGGTGTTTTCTTGTTGATTTTTCTTTAATTTTCAAAAATTTAACTTGGTTTTCTAAAAATTTTAAGTTTGGTGTTCTTTCTTTTGTTCTTGGTGTTATTGTGAATCTTCAAGGTGTTCTTGAGTTTTTCTTGTGTCTTGATCTTAAAATTTTTAAGTTTGGTGTTCCTTGGTGTTTTCCCTCCAAAATTTTCGAAAATAAGGAGCATTAGATCTAAAAATTTTAAGTCTTGTGTCTTTTGTGTGTTTTTCTCTTTCATCATAAAATTCAAAATTAAAAAAAAATATCTTTTCTAACTAATTTTAAACTATAATTTCGAAATTTTATATAAAAATTTCAGATTTTAATTTCAAAATTTTTTCGAAAATCTTCACAAAATATTTTTAATTTCTTTTATTTTATTTATTTCGTTTTTATTTATTCCATTTTTATTTTATTTTTATAAAATAAATAATATCAACATACATATCATCTCCCTTGTTCCATCATGGAATTAAGTGGAAATGAACAGTCCAGGAGGACTCTGGGGTCATATGCTAACCCCACTACTGCTTCATATGGGAGTAGTATCTGTATACCCTCCATTGGAGTTAGTAGCTTTGAGTTGAATCCTCAGCTCATTATCATGGTGCAGCAAAACTGCCAGTATTCCGATCTTCCACAGGAAGAACCTACAGAGTTTCTGGCATAATTTTTACAAATTGCTGACACAATACATGATAAGGAAGTAGATCAGGATGTCTACAGATTATTACTGTTTCCATTTGCTGTAAAAGATCAAGCTAAGAGATGGTTAAATAACCAGCCTAAGAACAGCATAAAAACATGGAAACAGCTGTCAAAAAAATTCCTGAATCACTATTTTCCTCCAAAACGGATGACACAGCTAAGGCTAAGCATCCAAGGCTTCAAACAAGGAGATAATGAATCCCTTTATGATGCTTGGGAGAGATACAGAGAGATGCTAAGAAAATGCCCCTCTGAAATGTTTTCAGAGTGGGTGCAATTAGACATCTTCTACTATGGGCTTACAGAAAAAGCTCAGATTTCTCTAGACCACTCAGTTGGTGGATCTATACACATGAGAAAAACAATTGAAGAAGCTCAAGAGCTTATTGATACAGTTGCCAGAAATCAGCATCTGTACCTAAGTAGTGAATCTTCCATGAAAGAAGAAGCTAAAACAGTAACTGCTGAACTTAGTCCTGTGGATCAGGCTAATGAATTCAATCAGCAATTAGACTTTCTAACCCAGCAGCTAGCCGAATTCAAGGAAATACTATAGGAAATAAGAATGGCTAACAGGAATATGGAAGTACAGTTAAAGCAAACAGAAAAACAACTGTCAAAACAAATAGCAGAAGAATGCCAAGCAGTTCAATTAAGAAGTGGGAAAATATTAAATACCTCACTTCAAAACAGCAGGAAGCCAAGAAATGAACAAATGGCTACTCAAAATCCCTCTGAGGACAATCAGAGCCCAGAGAGGAATAATGCTGGCACTGAACGCCCAGCCCATGCTCATTCCTGGCGTTCAACGCCAGAAACAAGCATGAATCCGGCGTTGAACGCCCAAAGGGAGCATAGTTCTGGCGTTCAGACGCCAGTAACAAATAAGGAGGTGGCGTCTAACGCCACTCCAGCTTCCACCCCTGGCATTCAAATGCCAGTGGGGGATTAGTCACATACAAGTGCTGATAACAACCCTTCTAAAAAGGCTTCCCAACCCGCTTCTGTAAGTAATAAACCTACAGCAACTAAAGTTGAGGAATATAAAGCCAAAATGCCTTATCCTCAAAAACTCCGCCAAGCGGAACAGGATAAGCAATTTGCCCGCTTTGCAGACTATCTTAGGACTCTTGAAATAAAGATTCCGTTTGCAGAAGCACTAGAGCAAATACCCTCTTATGCTAAGTTCATGAAAGAGATCTTAAGTCAAAAGAAGGATTGGAGGGAAACTGAAAAAGTTTACCTCACTGAAGAATGCAGTGCAGTCATTCTGAAAAGCTTACCTGAGAAGCTTAAAGACCCCAGGAGCTTTATGATACCATACACATTAGAGGGTAATTGTACCAAGCAAGCTCTATGTGATCTTGGGGCAAGTATCAACCTAATACCTGCATCTATTATCACAAAGCTCGGTTTGATTGAAGAAGTCAAACCAACCCGGATATGTCTTCAACTTGCTGATGGCTCCATTAAATACCCATCAGGTGTGATTGAAGACATGATTGTCAAGGTTGGGCCATTTGCCTTTCCTACTGACTTTGTGGTGCTGGAAATAGAGGAGCACAAGAGTGCAACTCTCATTCTAGGAAGACCTTTCCTAGCAACTAGCCGAACCCTCATTGACGTCCAAAAAGGGGAAGTAACCCTGAGAGTCAATGAGGAGGAGTTCAAGTTGAATGTTGTCAAAGCCATGCAACATCCAGACACCCCAAATGACTGCATGAGTGTTGATATCATTGACTCTCTTGTAAGAGAGGTCAATATGGCTGAGAGTCTCGAATCAGAGCTAGAGGACATCTTTAAAGATGTTCAGCCTGATTTGGAGGAATCAGAGAGAATAATAGAACCTCTGAAATTCCCTCAAGAAGAGGAAAAACCTCCCAAACCCGAGCTCAAACCATTACCACCATCCCTGAAATATGCATTTCTGGGAGAAGGTGATACCTTTCCTGTAATCATAAGCTCTACCTTAGAGCCACAGGAAGAGGAAGCACTAATTCAAGTGCTAAGGACACACAAGACAGCTCTTGGGTGGTCCATCAATGATCTCAAGGGCATTAGCCCAGCCAGATGCATGCACAAGATCTTACTGGAGGGTGACGCTAAGCCAGTGGTTTAACCACAAAGGCAGCTGAATCCAGCCATGAAGGAGGTGGTGCAGAAAGAGGTCACTAAGTTACTAGAGGCTCGGATTATTTATCATATTTCTGATAGCCCCTGGGTAAGCCCTGTCCAAGTCGTCCCTAAGAAAGGTGGCATGACAGTGGTTCATAATGAAAAAAATGAACTGGTTCCTACAAGAACAGTTACAGGGTGGCGTATGTGTATTGATTATAGAAGGCTCAATACAGCCACCAAAAAGGATCATTTTCCTTTACCATTCATAGACCAAATGCTAGAAAGACTAGCAGGTCATGAATACTACTGCTTCCTGGATGGATATTCAGGTTATAACCAAATTGCAGTAGATCCCCAGGATCAAGAGAAAACGGCATTCACATGTCCATCTGGAGTATTTGCATATAGAAGGATGCCATTTGGCCTGTGCAATGCACCTGCAACCTTTCAGAGGTGCATGCTCTCAATTTTCTCTGATATGGTGGAAAAATTTCTGGAAGTCTTCATGGATGACTTTTCAGTATTTGGAGACTCATTCAGCTCCTGCCTTAACCATCTAGCACTTGTTCTAAAGAGATGCCAAGAGACTAACCTAGTTTTAAACTGGGAAAAATGTCACTTTATGGTGACTGAAGGAATTGTCCTTGGGCACAAAATTTTGAACAAGGGAATAGAGGTGGATCAAGCTAAGGTGGAGGTAATTGAAAAATTACCACCACCTACCAATGTTAAGGCAATCAGAAGCTTTCTGGGGCATGCAGGATTCTATAGGAGGTTTATAAAGGATTTTTCAAAAATCGCCAAACCTCTGAGCAACCTGTTAGCTGCTGACATGCCATTTGTCTTTGATAAGGAGTGTCTGCAGGCATTTGAGACTCTGAAAGCTAAATTGGTCATAGCACCAATCATCTCTGCACCAAACTGGACATTGCCATTTGAACTAATGTGTGATGCCAGTGACCATGCCATTGGTGCAGTGTTGGGACAAAGGCATGACAAGCTTCTGCACGTCATTTACTATGCCAGCCGTGTTCTAAATGACGCACAGAAGAACTACACAACCACAGAAAAAGAGCTACTTTCAGTGGTTTACGCCATTGACAAATTCAGATCCTATTTAGTAGGATCAAAAGTGATTGTGTACACTGATCATGCTGCTCTTAAATATCTACTCACAAAGCAGGATTCAAAACCCAGACTTATAAGATGGGTGTTGCTTCTGCAAAAATTTGATATAGAAATAAGAGACAAAAAAGGGACAGAGAATCAGGTAGCAGATCACCTGTCCCGAATAGAACCAGTAGAAGGGGCGTCCCTCCCTCTTACTGAGATCTCTGAAAACTTTCCAGATGAGCAACTCTTTGCCATCCAGGAAATGCCATGGTGATGAGCGGATAATTTGTACGCTTTTTGGCATTGTTTTTAGTATGTTTTTAGTAGTTTTAGTTAGTTTTTAGTATACTTTTTATTAGTTTTTAGTTAAAATTCACTTTTCTGGACTTTACTATGAGTTTGTGTGTTTTTCTGTTATTTTTTGGCTGAAATTGAGGGACCTGAGCAAAAATCTGATTCAGAGACTGAAAAGGACTGCAGATGCTGTTGGATTCTGACCTCCCTGCACTCGAAGTGGATTTTCTGGAGCTACAGAAGCCCAATTGGCGCGCTCTCAACGGCGTTGGAAAGTAGACATCCTGGGCTTTCCAGCAATATATAATAGTCCATACTTTGCCTAAGATTTGATGGCCCAAACCGGCGTTCAAAGTCACCCTCAGGAATTCCAGCGTTAAACGCCGGAACTGGCACCTAAATGGGAGTTAAACGCCCAAACTGGCATAAAAGCTGGCGTTTAACTCCAAGAAGAGTCTCTACACGAAATTGCTTCACTGCTCAGCCCAAGCACACACCAAGTGGGCCCGGAAGTGGATTTTTATGTCATTTACTCATCTCTGTACACCCTAGGCTACTAGTTTTCTATAAGTAGGACCTTTTACTATTGTATTAGGGAGCTTTTGATCATGTTTTTGTGATTGAACTCACTTTGGGAGGCTGGCCATTCGGCCATGCCTAGACCTTGTTCTTATGTATTTTCAACGGTGGAGTTTCTACACACCATAGATTAAGGTGTGGAGCTCTGCTGTACCTCGAGTATTAATGCAATTACTATTGTTCTTCTATTCAATTCCGCTTGTTCTTTGTCCAAGATATCACTTGTTCTTCAACTGGATGAATGTGATGATCCGTGACACTCATCATCATTCTCACTCATGAACAAAGTGACTGACAACCACTTTTGTTCTACAAGTAACCAAGGCTCTAGTGAATATCTCTTGGATTCCTGATACACGACGCATGGTTGATCGCCTGACAACCGAGTGCTCGCCTGACAAACGAGCCATCCATTCCGTGAGATCAGAGTCTTCGTGGTAAAGGCGAGAACTGATGGCGGCATTCAAGAGAATCCGGAAGGTCTAACCTTGTCTGTGGTATTCTGAGTAGGATTCAATGATTGAATGACTGTGACGTGCTTCAAACTCCTAGCAGGCGGGGCGTTAGTGACAGACGCAAAAGAATCACTGGATTCTATTCCGGCCTGACCGAGAAGCGATAGCTGATTAGCCATATGCTGTGACAGAGCATAGGAACATTTTCACTGAGAGGATGGGAGGTAGCCACTGACAACGGTGAAACCCTACAAAAGCCTGCCATAGAAAGGAGTAAGAAGGATTGGATAAAGACAGTAGGAAAGCAGAGAGACGGAAGGGAAGGCATCTTCATACGCTTATCTGAAGTTCCTACCAATGAATTACATAAGTACCTCTATCTTTATCTTTATGCTTTATGCGTTTATCACCTATACCCATTTGAGTCTGCCTGACTGAGATTTACAAGGTGACCATAGCTTGCTTCATACCAACAATCTCCGTGGGATCGACCCTTACTCGCGTAAGGTTTATTACTTGGACGACCCAGTGCACTTGCTGGTTAGTTGTGCAAAGTTGTGTTTATGCCATGGTATTGAGCACCAAGTTCTTGGGGCCATTACTAGGGATTATTTGAGTTGTGAAAAGTAGTGATCACAATTTCGCACACCAAGTTTTTGGCGCCGTTGCCGGGGATTGTTTTGTGTATGGACAACTGACGGTTCATCTTGTTGCTTAGATTAGGTATTTTTCTTCAGAGTTCTTAAAAATGAATTCTAGTGTTTCATGATGATCTGTTGAAGTCTGGCTGGCTGAGAAGCCATGTCTAATCTTATTGGACCGAGGCTTCAACTAATCATCACAAGAGCTTGTTGATTTCTATCAATCTTGCTATTGGAGCAATGATCTGCTAAGGCTTGGCTGGCCATTGGCCATGTCTAGTGTTTTGGACCGAAGCTTTCTTTGAAAGCTTGGCTGGCTGTGAAGCCATGTCTAATTCCTGGACCGGAGTCTTAGACTAGCATTGCAATGATTCCTGGAATCCAAATTAAGAATTCTGAAACTTTTATTTTCTATTTCCATATAATTTTCGAAAAAAAAATTTCAAAATCATAAAAAACCAAAAATATTTTATGTTTCTTGTTTGAGTCTAGTGTCTAATTTTAAGTTTGGTGTCTTGCATGCAATGTTTATTTGATCTTGGTTCTATTTTCAAGTCAATAGTACAAGGAACTGAAGATTCAGAACATGCAGCAGAGGAATTACACAGAAAAAGCTGGGCGTTCAAAACGCCCAGTGAAGAAGGACAGACTGGCATTTAAACGCCAGCCAGGGTACCTGGTTGGGCGTTTAACGCCCAAAAAGGTAGCATTTTGGGCGTTAAACGCCATAATGGACACCATTCTGGGCGTTTAACGCCAGGATGGCACAAGGGGGAGGATTTTGTTTTCAAATCAATTTTTTTTCAAGTTTTCAAAGTTTTTCAAAATCAAATCTTTTTCAAATCATATCTTTTCAATCAAATGTTTTCAAAATCAATTTCTTTCCTTTTTCAAAGATACTTGCTATCAATTAATGATTTGATTCAACATTTCAAGTATGTTGCCTTTTCTGTTGAGAAAGGTTTTGTTCATACCCTGACCGGGCTCCCCCAACTCGGTAAATCCATGAAAGGTCCGACCTCGTCCTAAGGCCCACGCCTAAAGGTCGGACCTCGGACATTAAAGGCAAGGAAGGCCCATCAGAAGGAGCGCAGCCCAAAACCTAAAAGCCGAAAAGGCCTAAGGAAGGCGGTTCCACAAAGATAGGGATAAAAACTCCCAAAAGATAAGATAAGATAAGAATATCTCATCCAGGGAAGATCACAGCCAACTACTATAAATACACTGGAACACCCAGGTATGAGATTCATTCCATATTCTACACATATCTGCTTGGACCCATGCTAACTTAAGCATCGGAGTGTCATTGCAGGTACAACCACCAACCGCTCGGCACATCAAGCTCGGGTCCCAGAATCCTCACCTCGGGCCTCTCCAAGACGACCGAGCTACACGTTTCAGGTAACCCTCGGAACATTGGCGCCGTTGCCGGGGACCTGGAAGTCATCCCTCTATCATGGCGGACGACCCTCACAACAATGATCGCGCTGCATCTGAACAAGAGGAAGAAATTGACACCGGAGAACGACCGGACAGCCCTCTATCACCACGCACTCCAGGAGGAAACAAACAGAATCGCCCAAAGACATCACTCCCAAACAAAGATCCGCCGAATCCCGAAAAAGGGAAGAGCTCGGAAATCCTGGAAACAGTCCGGGAACAACAACACCGGCTGAAACAACTTGAAGAGGACATAAAGAAGCAGAAAGAAACTGAACAAGATCTGAGAAGGGAGACTCGAAAGCGCAGAGAATTAGAAGAAAAACTGCGGAAAATAGAGGCCAATCTGAAAGACCGGACAGAACGCGGCACCACCCCCGAAGGCAACCATGATCCCTTCACGCAAGAGATCATGAAGGAGAAGGTACCGCGAAACTTCAAACCACCCGACATGGATCTCTACGACGGCACCACCGATCCAAGCCACCACCTCAGCAACTTCAGGAGCAGAATGTACCTAGTCGATGCCTCCGACGCAATTCGGTGCAAAGCCTTCCCCACCACTCTCACCAAGTCGGCCATGAAGTGGTTCGACAACCTGCCACCAAGATCAATCACCAGCTTCGAAGACCTAACCAAAAAATTCCTAACAAGGTTCTCTATTCAAAAGGACAAGGCAAAACATGCCCCCAGTCTACTCGGGATCAAACAGGGTAACCAAGAAACTCTCCGAGAATACATGGAGCGATTCAACAAAGCCTGCCTGGACATACAACACTTGCCCACTGAAGCAGCCATCAGGGGACTAGCAAACGGTCTAAAAGAGGGACCGTTTAGCCAATCCCTATCCAAACGATACCCGACCTCCTTATACGAGGTGCAGGAGTGGGCAGAAAAATATATCAACATGGAGGAAACCTCCCAGCTAAGAGACTCTTCTAGGAAGGAAGCAACCTACCCACTCCGAGATCGAGATAGGGAACAGAAAAAGAAAGAAGAATCCAACTCAGACAAGCCCCGGAAGTACCACAACTACACCCCCCTCCGAGTCTCCCTGGTAGATGTCTATAGAGAAGTATGCCACACCGAAAAGATCCCACCGCCCCGACCGCTAAAACACAAGAGAGCGGGAAGAGATCGGTCCGAATACTGTGAATATCACAAACTCTACGGACATTCTACTAACGACTGCTACGACCTAAAAAATGTCATAGAAAAGCTGGCCAGAGAAGGAAAACTCGACAAATACATAGCAGAGAAAGGAGAAGAAACCAGGAAGAGAAGGCGGGGAGATAACGAAGGTCGGGCCGAACAAAACCCACGAACTCCTGATAGACACGTTCACATGATAAATGGAGGTTTTGCAGGCGGAGGAACATCCAGATCCTCGCGAAAAAGACACCTCAAGGAAGTCTATCATGTCCGAGAAGACAGTCCCCTGCCCGAGTTACCTACTATCTCATTTACCCGAGAAGATGCTCAAGGGATAATTCCCGGGCACGACGATCCGATGGTAGTCACCATTATCCTAGCAAACGCCAACTTACATCGAACCCTGATTGACCAGGGAAGCTCAGCAGATATCCTGTTCAAATCGGCATTCGACAAGCTCGGACTTGAAGAAAAAGAACTAAAGGCCTATCCTACCGACCTATTTGGGCTAGGGGATACCCCGATCCATCCCTTAGGATACATCTCGCTACACACTACCTTTGGAAAAGGTGAACAATCTAAAACATTAAGCATCGACTACATTATAGTCAACGTCACTTCGGCATACAATGCCCTCATTGGGCGACCAACCCTAAACAGGCTGGGGGCTATAGTCTCGACCCCACACCTCTGTATGAAGTTCCCTACCGCAAAAGGAATCGCTACTCTAAAAGGCGACCAAAAACTAGCGCGGCGATGCTATAACGAAAGCCTGAGCCTGAAAGGGAAAGAGGTCAACACGATAGAACTCGGACGAGTTCAGTCCCGAGAAGATCTTCGACCACAACCAGAGGGAGAAACCGAACAAGTCCAGATTGGGAACACACCTGAAAAAATCACAAACATAGGAGCGAACCTCAAAACGGGCCTAAAAGAGGAACTCATAAACCTCTTAAAGGAAAACTCCGACCTCTTCGCCTGGAAAGCCTCCGACATGCCAGGAATAAATCCCGACCTGATGTGCCATAAGCTATCAGTTTACCCGGGATCCCGACCTGTCCAACAAAGACGTCGGAAGCTCGGACCCGAGCGTATGCAAGCAATAGGAGAACAAGTACAAGCACTACTAGATGCAGGATTCATTAGGGAAGTAAAATACCCCCTATGGCTTGCAAACGTGGTCCTGGTAAAAAAGCCCAACGGAAAATGGAGGATGTGCGTCGATTACACAGATCTCAACAAAGCCTGCCCCAAAGACCCATATCCACTACCAAACATCGACGCCTTAGTAGACGCAGCCTCAGGCTACAGATATCTCTCCTTCATGGACGCATACTCGGGATACAATCAAATCCCGATGTACGGACCCGACCAAGAAAAGACCTCGTTCATAACCCCAAGGGCAAACTACTGCTACGTAGTAATGCCCTTCGGGCTGAAGAACGCAGGGGCAACCTACCAGAGGCTAATGAACAAAGTGTTCTCAGAGCACATCGGACTACAGCTAGAGGTGTACGTCGACGACATGCTGGTAAAGACACAAGAGGACAAAAACTTACTGACCGACCTCACCAGCGTCTTCGGCACCCTCAGAAAACACAACATGAGACTTAACCCAACGAAGTGCACCTTCGCCGCAGAAGCCGGAAAGTTCTTAGGCTTCATGCTGACTCAAAGGGGCATCGAAGCGAACCCGGACAAATGCCAAGCGATACTCAATATGAAGAGCCCGACGTGTGTCAAGGAAGTACAACAACTGAATGGAAGGCTAGCCGCACTATCAAGATTCTTGGCAGGATCAGCAATAAAATCACTGCCTCTCTACTCACTCCTAAAGAAAGGGAAACCCTTCTCATGGACCCCAGAATGCGAAAAGGCCTTCCAAGAATTCAAGGAATTCCTCGGGCAGCCACCAATCCTAACCCGACCTCTAAAGGGAGAAGAACTCGTACTATACCTCTCGGTTGGACATCGAGCAGTCGCTTCAGCATTAATACGAGAAAATGACCAAGGACAACACCCCATATACTTTGTAAGCAAGGCACTACAAGGGGCCGAATTAAACTATCAGAAGATAGAAAAGTTCGCCTACGCCCTAGTGTTCACAGCTCGGAGGCTCCGTCCCTATTTTCAAGCCCACACCATCAAAGTCCGGACAAACCAACCCATGAGACACATCCTCCAAAAAACAGACCTGGCAGGACGAATACTGCAAAGGGCGGTGGAACTGTCCGAGTTCGACCTCCACTATGAAACCCGGACTGCCATAAAGTCTCAGTATCTAGCCGACTTCATCGCAGAATACACTGAGACCCCTGGAACCCCACTCTCATGGAACCTATATGTCGACGGGTCCTCAAACAAAACTGGAAGTGGAGCCGGGGTTATACTCGAAAGCGACCAAGGAACGCGGATAGAACTATCCCTAAAATTCGAGTTCCAAGCTTCAAACAACCAAGCCGAATACGAAGCCCTACTAGCAGGTCTAAAGCTAGCCGAAGAGGTCGGAGCCCAGAAAATCACAATCTTCAGCGACTCCCAGGTCGTCACATCACAAGTAAATGGAAGCTACCAGGCCAAAGACCCAACTATGAAAAAATACCTGGACCAAACACAGGCACAATTACGCCACTTTCCAGAGATACAGATCCAGCACATACCTCGGGAACAAAATGCCCGGGCAGACGCCCTCTCAAAACTTGCCAGCACCAAACCAGGAGGCAACAACAGAAGTCTCCTCCAGGAAACCTTACAATCTCCCTCCGTGCTAAGAGAGGAAGAAACGCTAAATATATCAGAGCAGCAGCAAGGATGGATGACCCCCATACTCAGCTACCTGAAGTCGGGAACTCTCCCCGCCGAAAGAAAGGAAGCCAAAAGACTCACGAAAGACACCCAGAATTACACACTAATTCACGACGTATTATACAGAAGAGGATTCGCAAGCCCCCTCCTTAGGTGCGTCCCGACCTCAGAAACAAAGAGCGTCCTTGAAGAAGTCCACGGAGGCATGTGTGGGAACCACCTCGGAGCTCGGGCATTATCCAAGAAAGTAGTCCGAGCCGGGTTCTACTGGCCAACTTTGCAAAGAGACGCAACGGAGTTTGTGAAAATATGCCCCCCTGCCAAAAACACGCCAATTTTCACAAAGCACTACCCGAAGACCTTATCAGCATCACTGCACCATGGCCCTTCGCAAAATGGGGACTCGACCTACTCGGCCCATTCCCCCAAGGACCAGGGCAAGTCAAGTACCTCATAGTAGGGGTCGACTATTTCACGAAGTGGATCGAAGCTGAACCTTTAGCCACCATTACGGCTCAGAAAAGCCGGAAATTCCTATACAAAAACATTGTCACAAGGTTCGGAGTCCCCTACTCCATTACCACAGACAATGGAACACAGTTCACGGACACAAGTTTTCAGAACTTGGTGGCCGAACTAAAAATCAAACAGCAATTCACCTCAGTCGAGCACCCACAAGCCAACGGACAAGCAGAGGCCGCAAATAAAGTCATCTTGGCCGGGTTAAAACGAAGACTCCAAGAGGCCAAAGGGGCATGGGCCGAGGAGCTCCCCCAGGTATTATGGGCATATCGGACAACTCCACACTCTACAACGGGAGAGTCGCCATTTCGACTAGCCTATGGGATGGAGGCAATGATTCCTATCGAAATAGATGAAGGGTCACCCAGAGTCATCTTCTACAACGAAGAAGGTAACCCGCAGGCACAAAAGGAAGAACTCGACCTCCTACCCGAGGTCCGAGAAAGAGCCCGAATCCGAGAAGAAGCCTTAAAACGGCGAACGGCCCTCAGATACAATCAGAAAGTAATAAAACGAAGCTTCTCCACTCACGACCTAATTCTAATCCGAAATGACATCGGAACACAAAAGTCGGGAGAAGGAAAGCTAGCCGCAAATTGGAAAGGACCCTACAAAGTAACTGAAGTCTTAGGAACAGGCTATTACAAGATATCCGACCTAGAAGGCAATGAGCTGCCCAGGGCCTGGCACGCCTGTAATCTAAAACGGTACTACAGCTAGAAAAATCTGACCCGAGGTGTACTCTTTTTCCCTACAGGGGTTTTTTAATGAGACACCCGGTCAGATAAGGCACCCGACCTAGTCAAGGGTAAACACTTTATAAATATTCTTTCTTTCTTAATACTAATCAAATTTTTCTATTTTCTTTTGTTCCTTCTCGTGATAAAACAAATCCTGAAAAAGTACCCCGTCAAGGCGCATTAATTTATGCTCGACAAAACGCAAAAAATCATTTGCCAAGAGACCACACAAGGTCGGCAAAGACAAAGCGACGAGGTTCAAATTAATGTGAGAAGTTATAAAAGTAACTCTGAAAAAGGCTCAAAAAAGCCAAATAAAAAGAGATTACAAAAATAACTTAAAAGGCCGACCAAAGACAAGGTCGGACCAACAAAGGGTGTACTCGACCGCGCCACCCGAGGTCCGATAAAAAGCTCGGACCCGAGAAGGAAGCCTTAAAACGGCGAAAACAAAGATTTCGAAAACGCCTACTAAAAGTTGCTATACAAAAAACAACTAAAAAAGTACGAGCGAAAAAAAACGAAATCAAGCGCTAGCTAAAAGGTTGTTATCCAAAAACAACTAAAAAGCATAAAAGCAGAACAAAAAAGTCAAAACGGCGAAGACAAAGATTTCGAAAATGCTTACTAAAAAGTTGCTATACAAAAACAACTAAAAAAGTACGAGCGAAAAAACGAAATCAAACGCTAGCTAAAAAGTTGTTATCCAAAAACAACTAAAAAGCATAAAAGCGGAACAAACAAGTCAAAACGCGAATAAAAACACCGCATAATAAGCTAAAAAAGTTACTACAAGTAGCTAAAAGCAAAAAAGGTGTCCAGAGCATCCACAGAAATCATCCAAAAAACAAAAGAGCCCACAGGCCGGGCAAAAACCCAAAAGATAAAGGGATTACAGAGGATCAAGATCCTTCCCGGTCGCCGCATCAACAGAAGGCTGCGGAAGAAACATAGAAATCGGGACAGCATCGACAGCACCATCATCCCGGTCCAAAACCTCCGCACCAGACCCATCCCCGACCAAAGGTGAAGTCGGGTTCGCAACCGGAACCTCGGGGACGGACACCGGAGCCTTGGGGTCGGACACCGGAACCTCATCCTCGTTGGGAGCAGGAACAATCTCTCCCTCCACAACAACGTTATCCATGCTAAATAAGCTCAGATCCAGGTCAGGAGCAAGAACCCGGACCTGAGCCTTCAAATTTTCATACATAGCATCCGTACCCTTCGCCACATGCCCTTCTAGCTCGTAAAAGTCATTCTGAGCAGATTGCAACTTCTCCTTCGTCTCCACAAGCTCGGCAAGTGCCCGAGTACAATTTTCCTTCGCTGCCTTCGCCATCCCCTCAGATGCATTCGCTGCCGCCACAGCCGCGGTAGCCTTAGCTTTCTCCTTCTCTAAAGATGCTTCCAACTCAGCAATCCTAGCAGCCTTCAGCTCACTAATCTTCTCGAGCTCGGACTGAGCCTTCTCAAGTCGGGAACTGGTCGCGCCAAGGGGAGATTTCTTGAACTCTCGGGCAATAGCAGCATGAAGACTAGCCATCCGAACACAACTCCGCGCCATATACTGAAAATGGTGCTCCATAGACACATCATCAGTAGAAATAAAGGTCTGAGGGAGAATATGCTGTTCAATCCAACCAAGAGCATCAAAATCCTTGTCATTAAAAACCCGCAGGCTCTTGAGAGGTCTTCTGCTTCTTGGGAGGAGGACCCGAGAACGGGGGAGGAGAAGAGGTAGCAGGCCCGGAGGTCGGAGGATATTGAGTTATAGCTCGGAACTGGGGAGTCGGAATAGTCTTCGACCGAGTCTGAACACCCACAGTAGACTTCTCCGGAGAAGATCGGGCAGAAGCCCCCCAGCTTCAATATTCCGAGCGGCCACAGACTTCTTCGTCCGACGAAGATACTTCATGGAATCCGCCTGAGAAGACATCTCTGCAGAAATAAAAGAAAAGGAGTTACCACAACAGAAATTCCACCAAAACAAACAAGGCCAAAATACTAAGAAAAGATGAATCTCGAAAGAGGTCGGGAACTACCTAACTCGGAACGGAGAAGGCTTGGATCTCCCAACATTTTCTTCGTATCCAAGTGAGGTGCCCGACCCCATAAACTGCTCACCACACCCACAAAAGCCTGCTCAACCTCATCTAGACTCTCAAAGGTATATTTAACAGACACTACATTCTCCTGCCAACAAAGAGGAAAAGAAGGCTCCCCACTCTCATCTAGAAAAAAAGGTCGGACGTCTCCAGTAGCCCGGACCTTGAAGTAAAAGTTCTTGAAATCATGAAAGACTCATCATAAAGGGTACAAAACTTCCTTCCCTGGTTAGCCCTAAAAGAAACCCAAGATACCTTCCCTCCACCCGACCCCGGCTTCGTCAACACAAACAAATAGGAAAAAAGAGAAATAGAGGGAGGGACCCCCAAAAACTAACACAAAAGTTGAAACAACTTCAAAAACGCCCAAGAATTTGGATGGAGCTGCGTAGGGGCAAGGTTACAAGACCACAACACCTCGGACTCCAGGTCGGTAAAAGGAAGTCGGACACCAGCTTAGAGAAAAAAACAATCATAAGCATAAAAGAAGAGCTTCTCGGAACTCTCTAAAGGCGGGAAGCACACTCTCCTCGGAATCCGGGGCCACTAGTTCATAATCCCTCTCAGACTCTCTATTTTCACATATGCTACTGTGCCTACGGAACCTAGCTAATATTCAGAATCTACCACAGAAGGGATTCTCAAAGGAAGAGGATCTACCCAACCAAGACCACTCGGAATCTTGGTCGACACCGCTTGAAGAACCTTTCGAGACATAAATTCCTACCTACAAAGAAGAATACAACAGAAAGCAAAAACCCATTCAGCAATGCAAGAAAACAAAAACCCCGCGAAGAAGAAAATGCAGCAACCCGGACCGAAAACACCAGAGAACAAAAAAGAGCCCCCCCCATATACAAACAACAGCAATGGCGGCGCCTCTTTTTCGGGGCAACCCCAGGCATAAAGAGACAAAACAAAGAGCCACACAAAGAACAGAAGCATATGATCACAAGAAAGTAAAAACATGGAAAACAAACCTGGAAAGTAGAAACGAAGGCGAGGAGCTCCGAGGCAAAGGAGAAACGAAGGCGGCAAGCTCCGGAAGCAAGAAGCACGAAACAACAGCGCAGAGGAAACCCCGGAAAAAACGCACGGAAAGAATCAGGGAAGAAGAACAAAGAAAAGAAGAAGCGGCGCTCGAAAAAAGAGATGGCGAAAACTTAGAAAAACAAGAAAGGAACAGAATAAACGAAGAAAAAGGAAAGGGAGCGAATAAATAAAGCCTTCACGAAGGCCGGAACGAAAATCAAGGAAAAACGGTAAAAAAGCAATAAATGCAGAAACGGCCATTTTTGAAAATTTGAAAAACTACTATGCCCGAGCTCGACCTCCCAAAAAGGACGACTCGGGTAGGGGCACTGTTCATACCCTGACCGGGCTCCCCCAACTCGGTAAATCCATGAAAGGTCCGACCGTCCTAAGGCCCACGCCTAAAGGTCGGACCTCGGACATTAAAGGCAAGGAAGGCCCATCAGAAGGAGCGCAGCCCAAAACCTAAAGGCCGAAAAGGCCTAAGGAAGGCGGTTCCACAAAGATAGGGATAAAACTCCCAAAGATAAGATAAGATAAGATATCTCATCCAGGGAAGATCACAGCCAACTACTATAAATACACTGGAACACCCAGGTATGAGATTCATTCCATATTCTACACATATCTGCTTGGACCCATGCTAACTTAAGCATCGGAGTGTCATTGCAGGTACAACCACCAACCGCTCGGCACATCAAGCTCGGGTCCCAGAATCCTCACCTCGGGCCTCTCCAAGACGACCGAGCTACACGTTTCAGGTAACCCTCGGAACAGGTTTAATGTTTGAATCATATCTTTTCTTGATAGCCAAGTCATTGATTTTCAAAATCAAATCTTTTTAAAATTGTTTTCAAATCATATCTTCCCAATCATATATTTTCTAAAACCAATCATATCTTCTTAACCTCATCTTTTTCAAAATAGTTTTCAATCAAATCTTTTTTACTTCTAACTTCAAAATCTTTTTCAAAAATCACTTGATTTCTTTCCCACTCTTATTTTCGAAAATTAATTAATGTTTTTCAAAATGTTTTCAATTTCTTTTACTCAATTTTCGAAAATTTCCTTCCCTCCTCTCACATCCTTCCATTTATGGACTAACACTATTTCTCAATACACAATTCGAACTCTATTTGACTAAGTTCGAATTCTTCTACCTCTTTCTTCTATTTTTCTGTTCTTCTGACACCTCAAGGAATCTCTATACTGTGACATAGAGGATTCCATTTTCTTGTTCTCTTCTCTTTCATATGAGCAGGAGCAGAGACAAAGGCATTCTTGTTGAAGCTGACCCTGAACCTGAAAGGACCTTGAAGCGAAAGCTAAGAGAAGCTAAGGCAACTCTCTATAGAGGACCTAACAAACCTTCAAAGAAGAAGACATGGCAGCCGAAAACAACAACAATGCTAACAATGCAAGGAAGGTGCTGGGTGACTTTACTGTACCTACTCCCAACTTTTATGGGAGAAGCATCTCTATCCCTGCCATTGGAGCAAACAACTTTGAGCTTAAGCCTCAATTAGTTTCTCTAATGCAACAGAATTGCAAGTTCCATGGACTTCCATTGGAAGATCCTCATCAGTTTTTAGCTGAATTCTTGCAAATCTGTGACACTGTCAAGACTAATGGGGTAGACCCTGAGGTCTACAGACTTATGCTATTCGCTTTTGCTGTAAGAGACAGAGCTAGGACATGGTTGGACTCACAACCTAAAGAAAGCCTGGACTCATGGGAAAAGCTAGTCAATGCCTTCTTGGCAAAGTTCTTTCCACCTCAAAAATTGAGTAAGCTTAGAGTGGAAGTCCAAACCTTCAGACAGAAGGATGTAGAATCCCTCTATGAAGCTTGGGAAAGATACAAACAATTGATCAGAAAATGTCCTTCTGACATGCTTTCTGAATGGAGCATCATAGGTATTTTCTATGATGGTCTCTCTGAACTATCCAAGATTCTTTGGATAGCTCTGCTGGAGGATCTCTTTCATTTGAAGAAGACGCCTACAGAAGCTCAAGAGCTGATTGAATGGTTGCAAATAACCAATTCATGTACACTTCTGAATGGAATCCTGTGAACAATGGGACTAATCAGAAGAAAGGAGTTCTTGAGATTGATGCTCTGAATGCCATTCTGGCTCAGAACAAGATATTGACTCAACAAGTCAATTTGATTTCTCAAAGTCTGTCTGGAATGCAAGTGCACCA